>NW_023270314.1:20564534-20649240 GCF_011800145.1 Mirounga leonina | reverse complement strand
TCTTTCTTTCTTTCTTTCTTTCTTTCTTTCTTTCTTTCTTTCTTTCTTTCTCCTTCCTTCCTTCCTTCCTTCCTTCCTTCCTTCCTTCCTTCCTCCCTCTCTCTGGTACTGTATAAACATATAAAAACAACAAAAACCAGTTTGGAAGAGCTTAACTTCAAATATCATTAGCACCACTAGTAAGTTGATTTTGTGCATCTCTTTAAAACAGCTAAATTTTGGGCTGTTATTAAAAAATGATCTTAGAGTATTTTTATTCAATAACTGTTTATTGACCGCATTGGGCAATTTATGCACTGCTTGGTGATTGGTGGCATCAAACTGGATGTTCAAGATAAGGAGCTCACTGAAGAAGGGAGGATTAGTATGGTATAAAACTAATAAGAAAGACATGGTAGTTGCTATGATTGAGATATGGATAAGGTGCCATTGGGCTCCAGATGAAGGAAAGCCCAGAAAGTAGGCAATATGGTAGAGACAGTATAGATTCTGAAGTTGATGGACCTGGCCTTGAATACTGGATGTGTTCCTTATTCACCTTGAGAGTTCTGAGTTCATGTCTCTCTTTGTAATGGAGATTAAAATACCAATGTTTTGGGGTTGATAAGATTATTGGAAGTGTGCTTAATGTGCCTAAAATAGTCCCTGGGACATGATAGGGTTTTGATAATCAGCAGCTGTTGTTATCATCATAGTCACTATTAATATTGTTGGTACTTTTATTGAGGGGCTGGTACTTAAGCAAACCTTGCTCAGTGTTTGAGTTCAAGGTCATTTTAGATACAGGGATCAGGTCAGCAAAAGCAGTTTGAGGTAAAACATAGGGACCGTATATGGACAACAAACCCCTCAGATGGAAGTTGGTAGTTAATGATGAATTTTGCTTCATTTATTTTTGTTTTTTTCCCCAGTCTATTTTAAGAATATATTTGCCTGTAGAAAATCAAGCCAGAACACTTCATTCAGCATTCTGGTTCCAATCTACACTATGTCCCACTACTTTTTACAAAGCCTACATCATTATTAGTTCAACTTGTCTTTTCATTTGAGATGCCTTCTCTCCAAATTCTATCTATACTACTAAGTCCGTTATGAGTCACCAAGCTTTCTATAATCCTCCCAGGAAAATTAATCTATTGCTTCTTTGATTCCCATAGCCCTTCCTCTCTGATCCCATATTTATTCACCACCATTGATGTGTTAGGATCTCTGCTAGGCATTGGGGAATGCTGATTGGAATAAGTCCCTAATTTCAAAGGTCTTCCAGTGTACTCAGGGTCACAAACAAGTGAACAGATAACTGAAACACAAAGTGATACAAAAGAGGTAAAAACAAGTGCCACGGTATCACTTGAGAGGGGCACTAAGTTCAGTCAAGGACGGCTTTCTAGAGGAAGTTTTGGACAGTTTGAGACCTGAAAGGTGAGTAGTTAACCAACTCAAATCAAGTGCAGCACAGTGCACAGAGGAAAGCTATTCCAGGCAGAAGGTGAGGGCATAATGAGAAGAAACGCAGCTCCTCCAGCACAGCATCTTCCATATATTAGGCACTCAGTAGACATTTGTTGAATGAATGGGTTCTTATGGAAAGGAACCAAGGCTGGTAGCTAGCTGTCAGATGGCACTTTTTCCTTTGATAAAGGAGGTGGTTGTTCTAAAGATGGAAAGAGGGTAGACAGGAAATAAAAGAAACTTACGATTAACTTCACTTACTTCATAGAATCTGGCAGACATATAACCAAAGTGAATTCATAGCTTTACACAAAAAGTAACTTGTTTTAGAAGGAGTAATGAATAAATAAATATTGTATCCACTTTAAAACATTATTTCGTGGCCCATTATCAACTAAATATAATTCCAATAAAAAAGGAAATAAAACTTATCTTTTGGGTCTAGACTTTGATATCCTAGGTTTATCTTTGTGAAACTATTAGAGAAAAAGAAAAGAGAGAATACAGAAAATGCTGAAGCTTGAAGAGGAAATAATATATTTTAGAGAAGGAAAAAAATTCTCTGCCATACTTATAAATACAAACATACAAAAATTCTACCTATTTTAGGAATACATATATTTAGAATTGAAAAAAACACTAACTTTTAGATGACAAAGCTGTCCTCAATATATAACGCCAATTATTTAATGTAATTGTTTTTAGTTAGTCATTAAATTAATATCATAAAATAGGTAGAACTCATCAAAATAATAATGTATCTGAAAAGAAGTAAAATATGTAAATGGTGCATTTAGGAATATCTGTAGGGAAAAAAGCAGTTAAGAGTTTTTTTGGTACATGACAAGGACAATAACAAAGAATAATCAATCTAATACTTTTGACAACATGTTTAGCTATATCTTTCACACTCCCAAGGACTATAAATCATTAAAACAATTTCATTATGCCCTTAGGAGCCACTGGTATTCTAACTGATAATACCTAAGTCAAAGCAAATTAAAACATCAAAGTAGCTTTTCCCACCAAATAACATGAAGAATATTACTGTTTCTGAAATGAGAGCAGAAAGTCTATGACACGACTTCCACTGAGTGATAAGGAAGGATTCTTGGAATCCTCATTTTCTTTGCTTCTTTGAGCCAGGTGTATCAAGAATGACTGAATAATTAAATGTTTGCAGGGCTTAAAAATATACTTGGAATAGGATTAGTACTAAAGAAATCACCTTTTTAATGCATTAACTACCAGTGGAGAGACTTCTCACTTAAAATTGCATCTAGTACTTTGTCAGTCACTTTTAAAATATTCTTTGCAAAATGCACACACATTTTTCATTATTTTTGATAAAATAAATGTTTCTGTACCCATGAATTTTCAGTATTCAGTATTTCAGTGCAGCTGAATGATTTTCTTAATGACCACAAGGCAAGAATGGAGAAGGAAAATGGTTAGATTTATTCAGGTTTGGAGATTTGCCAAGTATTTGCTATGGAAGAAAGATGGAATAGATTGTTGAGGATATTGGCAAGAAAGTGGATGAAAGCATGGACCATGGATACCAAGTTGAATATGGAAGGCTGTACACCGAGGAGAAAGTTAATACATAGACAAAGAAGAAAGGGAACAGGGTCTACAGGATTCTATGAAATCAAGCACTAAGAGACAGAGCTAGAAGAGTGGGAGGTTGCAGTGTGAGGTATTTGGTTCTAAAATTTCAGAGGAAGACATAGGTACTAATTTTCTTGTGTTGCATGACAAATTAACCACAAACTTAGTGACTTAAAACAACACACATTTATTGTCTTACAATTTCTGTGGATTAGGAGTTTGGACTTGGCTTACCTAGGTCCACTCCTCAGGGTCCCACAAGGCCATAATGAAGGCACCAGCCAGGCTGCGTTTTTATCTGGAGGCATGACTGGGGAAGAAAACACTTCCAAGCTCGCTCTGATTGTTGGTAGAATTCATTTCCTTGATGTTGGGAACTGAAGGCCCAGCTTTTTGAAGGCTGTCAGCTAGAGGCCATCTTTGGTTCCTAGGGGCTCACCATAGTTTCCAGAGGTCCTTGTCAAGAGGGCTTTCCAAGATGGCTACTTATTTCATCAAAGGAGAAAGGAGTATTTCTAGAGTGTTTGCTGACAGGATGGAATCTTATATAACTTAATGTAATCAAAGGAGTAGCATATCATCATCTTTGCCATATTCTACTGGTTAGAACCAAGTCACATTTAAGGCAAGATTATACAAAGGCATGAACTTCAGGAGATGGGAATCATGGGGGGCCATTTTAGTCTGTCAGCTTTCATATATAATGCCAAAAGATCAGCTAATTTCTTTGCTTTTGTGCAGAGGCAAGAAATGACTGATCCTTATGGGCTGGAGTATCATGGTAATTGGCAAGATTTTGGGAGACAGAGGAGAACGAAGAAAGCTGAAGAAGAAATGGGGGAAGAAATGTTAGTAATTTGGAAGTCTGTTAGGAATTAGTGTTGCTGGAGTTGAGTTATTTTAAATAATTCTGTTGAAAAGGATAATAAATACACAAGTCCTTAACGCTATAACTGGCTTGCTATTTTAGGTAAGCTCCATTAAAAAAAAAAAGTTGTCGGGGGTGGAGCAAGATGGCGGAGGAGTAGGAGACCTAAATTTCGTCTGGTCCCAGGAATTCAGCTAGATAGGGATCAAGCCATTCTGAACACCTATGAACTCAACAGGAGATCGAAGAAAAGAATAGCAGCAACTCTCTGAACAGAAAAGCGACCACTTTCTGGAAGGTAGGACGTGAGGAGAAGTGAATCCGAGGTGATATTCGGGAAGATAGACGGCGGGGGAGGGGGCCTCCATCTGCTGCTACTGGCAAGTGATAGAGCCAGGAGCACAAAATCGGAACTTTAAGAAGTCGGCTCCACGAAGGGCCGTCACTCTGGTGGCTAAGCCGGGGGTGGAACCCTCCGGGACAGTGTGGTTTCAGGACCCTCGGGGTCACAGAGAGACCAGGGGTGCCTGAGTGTGGCAGAGCTCCCAGGTATCAGAGCAGGGAAGCCGGCTGCAGAGACGGAGCTCAGGGTTGCCATAAACCGTGATCCGGCACAGTCGGGCCACTGCTCCTCCAGCAGGGACCCAACGAGCGGCAGATCTGGGGAGACTCCCCTTCCTCCCCTGGGAGGAGTGGCGAGGGAGTGCACCGCAGGGATCTGCTGGGTTTGGAGACTCCACACAGGGTCGGGTGCCAGAGATAGAAACGCTCGGTCACAGGCCGGGTGAGCACGGAGTGCGGCTGGAGACTGGGGAGACGGGAGTGACTGACTGCTTTTCTCTGGGGGCTCACTGAGGAGTGGGGCCCCGAGTTCTCAGCTCCTCCGGGACAGAGGTTGGGAGGCCGCCATTTTCACTCTCCGCCTCCAAAGCCGAACAGAAAGCTTGCAGGGAACAGAAGCTCTGGAGAGCAAACCCGAGCAGATTACTTAGCCCGGACTGGCAAGGGCAGGGCAATTCCGCCTCCGGCAAAGACATTTGGAAACCACAGCAACAGGCCCCTCCCCCAGAAGATCAGCGAGAACAGCCAGCCAAGACCAAGTTTACTGATCAATGAGAACAGCAGAACTCCAGCACTAGGGGGATACAGGATATAGAATTCATATTTTTTTTCCCCATGATTCTTTAGTCTTTCAAAGTTAATTTTTTTAGTTTTCTTTATTTTTTTTTGAATTCTTCTTTTTCCCTTTTTCAACCAACATCTTCAACCAACCAATCCCTTTTTTAAAAATCTTTTTTATTTTTCATTTTTAGAGTCATATTCTATCCCTTCATTGTAGTTAACCTTATTTTTAGTATTGATATAAGTTATTCTCTCTTTAAAATTTTGGGATACAGTTTCTTCTAACAGACCAAAATATACCCTAAATCTCTATTGTATGGCTTTGTTCTAATCTCCTGACTGATCACATTCTCTGCCCCCCCTTTTTTAAAAATTTCTCTTCTTTCTTTTTTCAGCCAACTTCTTATCAATTCCTTTTATAAAATCTTTTATAATATTCATCTTTACAGTCATATTCTATCCCTTCATCATATTTACCCTTATTTTTGTACATATGTAAGTTTATCTTTCTTTAAAATTTTGGGAGGCAGCTTCTTCTAACAGACCAAAATACACCCAAAATCTAGTGTGTGGCACTGATCTATTCACCAGCCTGATCATATTTGATCATATTCGATCATATTCTTTTTTTTTCTTTTTTCTTTCTTTCCCTTTCTTTTCCCCCAGTTTCAGCTCTCTTCTGATTTGTTTAGGGTATATTTTTCTGGGGTCATTTTTACCCTGTTAGCATTTTGTTCTCTCATTCATCTATTCTCCTCTGGACAAAATGACAAGATGGAAAAAATCACCTCAAAAAAAAGAACAAGACAGGACTTCAAGCTCTATTACAAAGCTATCATCATCAAGACAGTATGGTACTGGCACAAAAACAGACACATAGATCAATGGAACAGAATAGGGAGCCCAGCAATGGACCCTCAACTCTATGGTCAACTAATCTTTGACAAAGCAGGAAAGAATGTCCAATGGAAAAAAGACAGTCTCTTCAACAAATGGTGTTGGGAAAATAGGACAGCCACATGCAGAAGAATGAAACTGGACCATTTCCTTACACCACACACAAAAATAGACTCAAAATGGTTGAAAGACCTAAATGTGAGACAGGAATCCATCAAAATCCTAAAGGAGAACACAGGCAGCAACCTCTTCAACCTCAGCTGCAGCAACTTCTTCCTAGAAACATCGCCAAAGGCAAGGGCAAAAATGAACTATTGGGACTTCATCAAGATAAAAAGCTTTTGCACAGCAAAAGAAACAGTCCACAAAACCAAAAGACAACGGACAGAATGGGAGAAGATATTTGCAAATGACATATCAGATAAAGGGCTAGTATCCAAAATCTATAAAGAACTTATCAAACTCAATACCCAAAGAACAAATGATCCAATCAAGAAATGGGCAGAAGACATGAACAGACATTTTTCCAAAGAAGACATCCAAATGGCCAATAGACACATGAAAAAGTGCTCAACATCGCTTGGCATCAGGGAAATCCAAATCAAAACCTCAATGAGCTACCCCCTCACACCAGTCAGAATGGCTAAAAGTAACAAGTCAGGAAACGACAGATGTTGGCAGGGATGAGGAGAAAGGGGAACCCTCCTACACTGTTAGTGGGAATGCAAGCTGGTGCAGCCAGTCTGGAAAACAGTATGGAGGTTCCTCAAAAAGTTGAAAATAGAGTTACCGTACTACGACCCAGCAATTGCACTACTGAATATTTACCCCAAAGATATAAATGTAGTGATCCGAAGGGGTAAGTGCACCCTGATGTTTATAGCAGCAATGTCCACAATGGCCAGATATGGAAAGAGCCAAGATGTCCAACGACAGATTAATGGATAAAGAAGAAGTGGTATATATATACAATGGAATATTATGCAGCCATCAAAAGGAATGAAATCTTGCCATTTGCAATGACGTGGATGGAACTAGAGGGTATTATGCTGAGCGAAATAAGTCAATCAAAGACATGTATCATATGATCTCACTGATATGAGGAATTCTTAATCTCAGGAAACAAACTGAGGGTTGCTGGGAGGGGTGGGAGGGATGGGGTGGCTGGGTGATAGACATTGGGGAGGGTATGTGCTATGGTGAGTGCTGTGAACTGTGTAAGACTGTTGAATCACAGACCTGTACCTCTGAAACAAATACGTTAAAATTATACGTTAAAAAAAAAAGAAGATATTAGGAAGGGAAAAGTGAAGGAGGGGAATTTGGAGGGGGAGACGAACCATGAGAGACTATGGACTCTGAAAAACAAACTCAGGGTTCTAGAGGGGAAGGGGGTGGGGGGATGTGTTAGCCTGGTGATGGGTATTAAAGAGGGCACGTACTGAATGGAGCACTGGGTGTTATACGCAAACAATGAATCATGGAACACTACATCAAAAACTAATGATGTAATGTATGGTGATTAACATAACATAATAAAATTTAAAAAAATAAATATTAAACAACAACAACAAAAAAAAGTGTGTGTGTGTGAAATTTTCTCTTCTTGTACTGAGGGGATTCGTTAGAAAATTTGATTTGACTAGAACATAAGATGTTTAGTTTTATAATCTTGTTTTTAACTGCATGATATAATAAGTGCATAGTAATATGGCAAGCTTTTAGAATCTAACTCAGTAAAGTGAATTTTATGGTTGAAAGGAGTGATGTAGATTTGAAAAAAACACATAAGAAAGTTTGAAATGCAGGTTCTCTGTTCATAACATTCTTTTATTCCCAAAGGCAGAAATACTCTCAAATCTATTTACAAGCTATTTGCCCCAAAGAGTGGCTGTCTTTTACAACAGTGGGCCACTTAATTGTTAGCTATCCGTTCCTTTTTTGTACAGTAGTAAATTGCAATTTTGTAGGCAGAACCTGAAAAAAAGAGCTTTAATCATGTTATTGAATATTTTCTATTAAGAATTAAATAATTAAATAATTAAGAATTAAAATAAATCTGATAAAACTTCTCAGAGTTTATCTTTCTGCTGCTTCCCTGTGTTATACTTCTAGACAATGATGCCTCCACTTAGATACAATCCTTGCTCCTCCTGAAATGAGAAGAAACATCGAATTGTGGTTAAAAGCAATGACTCTGGTCAGACCTATTGACTTCTTACTGGCTGGGTGATGCTAGATGAGCTACTTAAACTCTCTGGGCCTAGGTTCCTCATCTGTAAAATAGGTTTTTTTGAATATAAAATGTGATTATAAATGTTAACAGAGCTGGGCTTATAATAAATGTTCAATTAATGGTAGTTATCTGTAGGGTTAATCTCTGTCCTTTTATTTGCCATTGACTAACTTTCTAATCATTCCTTATATCTAGTGAAAATGTTGGTACTCGGTTCTCAGGCCTTCAGGTTTGGACTGAACTTTACTATTGGCTTTCCTGGGTCTCCAGGTTGCAGATGGCAGATAGTGGGACTTCTCAGCCTTCATAATGGTGTGAGTCAATTCCTCATAATATAATAGATCTCTATGTATGTATGTATGTATCTGTCTGTCTATCTGGAGAATCTTGGCTAATACGCACTGCTGACTTGAAAACTATGTTTCTAGATTTCACACATACCCTCATTGCAATTGGATACATTCATCCAAAACTAATCAATTGTTGGGGTCTTTAAATTGCTCCATACCTCCACCCTGTTTATTATCTTAGCTTCTATTTGTTTGAGAAATAAGCTGGAAATTTGATTATCTCAAATAATGAGACTTACAGTCTGGAATATGATGCTCAGAAAAAGTAATTGGCTTTTAATGCTCTTCCTCATGATCCCTAAGGCTCTATTTGGATTCAGTGGATATGGCAGAAGCACTTGGAAATTTGTCTCTTAAAAGCTTTAATAATGATTGACTTTCTTCAGAAAACTCATTCACTAACCCCCACTTTATTCCCCACGTTGAATATTGAAATATAAAGCTATTTCCTGTTAGTCATACAGCAAACTGGGCCCTGTATGCCTGTTTCAGCTACAGTAATTTACTTCTGCAGGGTCAAATAGTTCTAAATGAAATTGAATAAACATGGGGTGTTCAGACACTATGGATTATATTTAAATCATAGACCTTACAATTTACATGGATTTGAGACATCATTTATTGAAAATAACATAGCAGGAAGGCTTTCTCCTTCGATACCCTCAAAGTTAATATTTTAGAATCTCATGATACAGGGCTGACTAGTTGCTGAAAAGAAAGAATAAACCTATAATAGTAATTTATCATTCTTGACATTTTCCTTTCAGTTTAATTACTGCTGAGCAGCAGAACTGACACTTAATAAAAGTAAGAAGTATCTTTAAATCCTCCTAGAAAATCTCCACCTTACAGGATCACTGGAAAGCTAGAAGATACACCTGACCACACCCATCATTTTATTTTGTCACTGAATTTCAAAGTACACCATTACAAAGCTCTCAAGAGACTGGGACATGGAGAACAGGAATGTGCTGATAGCGAGTAAGACACCTGCTTCAGAGACTCCATCATGCCTTTAATTCTTTAGAGATATTTTTTATCCTGTCCTTTTCTCTTCTCATTAGGGTGATATGGAACCCTGTGGTCAAAATTTGGAGGGGAGCTGCACTGTTCCCAAGTGACTCATCTAATTTCAAATATCCTGAAAAACTGAACTTTTTGTTCACTTTTTGCCTGACTGTAAAAGTTAGCACAGGGGAGAGACCCTTGGGTGATGGCAGAAGCTATAGTCCAAAACAATGTAGGATGACAGGACCTGGAGGTACTTTTGGATACTCTTCCCTATCACCTCTCCCGATGCCCTAAATCCATTGACCTCACTTCACCCTAAATTTGAACATTAATTTCTTTTCAGCCTTTCAGTATCAAAAGTGCCCTATTCAAGGATTATTATCTACTTTGACAGCAAGGCCCTTAGGGTATAGAAGAGGAATAGGAAGAGAGGAGAACTTCCAGGAAGATGATTAGGGAAGATAATGAACTCTTACTTAACTCCCTGTTATGTGGTAGGCACCATTCCTGGAACTTTCCCAGACATTTTCTTATATAAATCTTCCAGCAACCCTGTGACTCAGGTACAGATGAAGAAACAAAAGCTCAGAGAGTCCAATGACTTGCTAAGTTCACACAGATAGCTAATAGCAGGTAGGACTAATCAAAGACAAGCATAACCAAGGTACCTTGCATGCTCACTGAGTAGGACTAAAGCCTATTTTACATAATGAACAATTCCTAGATCATTGTAACAAATGGTGATAGCAACAGTCATTCCCAAAGACCTGAAGCATTTGAATGTTTAATGAGATAGAGTTGATCTCATTTGAATTTCTACTTAAAAAAAAGTAAAAATTCCCCTACAGTGGAAAGTAACATTATAGATTAAATACCCCTGGAAAGATAACAAAGCAATATTCTTCAAGTTTAAGAAATATAGTATAATTTACAAATTTAACACCAGAAATGACTAATCAAAACCTATGAGTTAGTTGCAAGGGATGTAGGTTAGATGTGGCAAGAAAGGAGAAAGAAATCAATTTCCATTAGTTAAATTCATGGATTAAAAGAATGAGCATACTAGATAAAAAGTAAAAGTTAATGGAATTTTGAAGCAATTCAATAACTATTTAAAAACACTCGAGGTACAGAGTGGCAAAATAGTCATAAGGTTTTGGAGGAAAATGATGAAAAGCATAATTATTATTAGAATTGTCGATGTCATGGAATTAAACATCAGTTAAACAAGGAAATATTTAGTGAGCTCTAATTAAATGTTCAACATCCCTGTTCTCTTTGACAACCACCCCCTCCAAAAAAAAAAAAAAAAAAAATCGAGACATAAGCAAACAATGCACCAGAAGGCTGGGTGTTGTTCAGGACACAAAGGTGGGAAGAAATGGTCCCTGTCCCCATCTATGAGTTCAGAACCAATTGTGGTGATAGATTATATATACTTACATATTGAATGCCAAGTAGAGGATAGTAACTGTTTTGAGAGTTTTAGACCTTATGCTATGGCCGGTTTGTGAGGGGCCAGACTACCATTCATTGGTGCTGTTAGTTGTGTTATTTGAAGGAGAGAAGAACATGAGTTTATGATCCCATGTCTCCTGATTACCTACAGCCTAGTTAGGGCAAGGCTAACACACTGGGACATAGATTTTGATTCAGCCAGACTTGTTCTGTCTACAGAGAGACAGCCTAGAATCTAAAGCAAAACAGTTCACTTAATGCTTTTCCCCATTTCTTTTCTCTGTTGAGGTTCTCCTAACTTTACAGTATCCAGAGTTGTCCCCTCCTTATCCATGGTTTCGCTTCCCACGGTCTCAGTTATCCATGGTCAACCTCAGTCCAGAAGTAGATGATCTTCCTTCTGATGAAGTGTCAGAAGATCAATAGTAGCTTAATGCCATGTTACATGCCTCTCACTGACCTCACTTCATCCCATTATGTAGGCACTTAATCATCTCACATCATCACAAGAAGAAGAGTGAGTACAGTACAGTCAGATATTTGGGGAGAGAGAGATGGAGAACACATTGCAATGTATTGTTCTATTTTATTAGTAGTTATTGCTGTTAATCTCTTGCTGAGCCTTATTTATAAATGAAACTTTGCCATAGATATGTATGTAGAGGAAAAAAACATAGTATAATTGGGTTCAGTACCATCTGCAGTTTCACGCATCTTCTGAGGGTTGTGGAACGTATCTCCCACGGATAAGGAGGGAATACTGTACTTTAATTTTAATGACAAAAGGCTGCGATGATTTGTCTGGGGACTGCAATCATTTTAGTATGCTTATTCCCCTTAAAATCATGGTGGTAGTTGAATTTATACAAGATGTTTAAAATTGCCTTGGACAAAACCAGCTGTAACAAATCAGAAGAAGAAAATAATATAGGAATACTTGTAAACAAAAGAAAACAAGACAAAACAATCCTTCTCCCAAACCTATAAAGAAACTCACACAGACACAATGATTGACAGCATATACTGTGATGCTTCTGGCCCTTCACTAGTTAATCTATTAATGAGCTGTTTGCCTGGTTGTGGAGCTGTACTCTGAATCCTTTGCATTCTCTTCCCTCTGTCTGCACATTCTTAGCAGCAAGGTGAATCTAAATATCTGAGCTGGAGAAAAATCTAAGAGAGAGAACACAAAGCCACTGGTCTATACCTGCTTTTAGACACCTCACTCATTCATTCTTAAACTTACACTGCCAGGCACAGTTACAGGCATGGGGAATGTACCTGTGACAAGGTGAACTTTGCTGCTACCCTCATGGAACTTACTGGGGGATGTAGGAAGGGATAGGGTGGTACCAAAGGCAAGTGAGAGTTATATTATAGTTGTGTATATGACAAGTGCTTGAGGAAATAGAATGAAAATCACAGAGGTGAAGTGTCTAACCTAAAAGGGGTGTCCAGGTTGCATCCTGAAGAACAAGTAAGAATAGGGCAGGAAAGAGGAGGAGTGTTCAAGGCAGGGGAGAAAGATGCACAAAGTAAAGAGGTCGGAGAGAGCATGGCTTGGTACAGAAATGGAGTACAAAGTGGAGAGAAGGGGGAGGTGAGACTGGAGAGGTGAGTGGGACTAGATCCTGAAGGCCCCAGATTTTTCACTGAAATCTAGATGCTGAGCTCAGGGAGGTGGGCGTTTGATGGTTGCTTTCTGGTTCTGTGATCTGATTACATGACATGGCTGGGAATGAGGCTCAAGGTCTCAGGCTGTATTCCCTCTTGTCTAAGTAGCCATTTCTAACTGGTCTTGAGAATCAGCTTGAAATTTGGATGAAGGAGGAGCATGAACTGAGGGTGTTGTTTTGTCCCGGCTTCAATACAGGGAAAGGAGTAATTATTTATGCTTTTGGGGAGTTAAGAGTTCATGGGTTATGGGTTTGGAAATTTTCATTGAGAGTGGAATCATTGCCAAAGTATTTAGAGAGCTGGGAACGTTGGTGGAGGTTGTGTTTTGGTTTACTATGGCAAGTGATTTCTGGAAGCCCATCTTTTGGTTCTTGGTTCCTGAGAGATGACAGAGGTTGTTTTAGATGTATTTCCAAACTGACCTGGGGATATTGGTGCTCTGTGAGGTAATTTTCTTCATAGTCATGAGGATGATGTGTGTTTAGGAGAAGGGGTGAACTCATACATGAGCCTAGGAGACACTTTTGCTGGGAAGTCCTCTTATATGGACTCAACTATGCAGAAGGGCAAAGCTCAATGACTGTTGTGCTCTGTACGGTAGTGAAAAAAATATTGATCCTGTTTATCCTATTGGTTTGAAGATGCCTTCATATGAGGGGAGAGAAGCAGCTTTTCTTGACTAGGGATGAGACTGACTGTACTGTTATATATATATATATATATATATTTTTTTTTTAAAGATTTTATTTATTCATTTGAGACACAGAGATACAGAGAGAGAGAGAGAAAGCATGAGCAGGGAGAGAGGCAGAGGCAGAGGGAGAAGCAGGCTCCTCGCTGAGCCAGGAGCCTGATGTGGGGTTCGATCCCAGGACCCTGGGATCATGACCTGAGCCGAAGGCAGACGCTTAACCATCTGAGCCACCCAGGCGCCCCAAGAGACTGACTATACTGTTATATTAAAAGCATCTTTGTCTAAAGGGAATGACTGTTACTGACCTGGTAGCAGGGCTAGCTCTCTGGATCAAGAGGCTGACAGACAGTTGGGCTTCGAGCAGCCATTGAAAGACTATATTTTTATAACAGCTTGGTAGAGAAGGTGATTAAAGATGAAGAGTTCAGTAAGAAACCCTGGCTGTCATTCATCCCAAGTTTTAGAAAGTGAGGAATACTGGGGCAGAGCTTTCTAGCTGCTTACCTCATCTCCATTTTCCATTCTGTTTTACTCACAGTTTTTTGAGGGCAGCAATATGTCTAGCTGAAAAAAAAAATTCGCGCATTTCCAAATCTCTCTTGCACTTAGGGGAGACCATGTGATAGAATTTTGGCCCATGATGCGTAAAACTGAAGTGTAGGATTTCTGGAAACACTTGTTTTCCTGCACAGATGTTGTGCTTTCTGGCTTTTCCATTTGCTCCTTCTTCATGTCTGGAATACACCTTCATATTTGGACACTGCAGATGATTAGGAAAAGTCCAAGAGAATCACAGAGACCTTGGCCCTGAAATCTTCAAGCTGTTGAAACAGTGATAGAAGCTACTGCCCCTAGACTTCAAGTTACTGATAACAAACCCTTATGCATTTAAACCACTGTAATCAAATCTCTGTAACTTGCAGACAAACCCAGTTCTTAACTGACACAAACACCTCCAGGGATGAGCGGGACACCTGGCAGAGGTTCTGTCTTGGGCATAAGAGTCCCAGAACATTCCTCCAGAACACAGCTCTGCAGAGCTCTGCTGACCTTAGAAGCCTTTGCTCAGGACCAGTGAAAGAGCATTATAAGGTTGACTGTCACAATCTGTCCACATGGCCAAGACATGCCTCAAACCTTGTCCTTTACCCTGATTTTAACCTGGATGTAAGTCCCCTGAAAACTCATTTTGTTTCAATTATGGCTGACCATTCCAGGTTTATTAAATAGTGATATCATGTCTGACAGACTTTACTTGGCTTTACTCTTCTTCTTGTTATAAGAGACCAGGTGGGAGAAGAGGGAAGCTGAATAAACCCATGCTTTTAATTAATGAATAAGATAGTTAATTAATTCATTAAATAATTATTCAGTGCCCACTATGTTCCAGGCACTGTGTTAAATGTTAGGATAAAATAATGAATATGACAGACAATGCCCCTATCTTATGGTCTCGACTCACGATAACGTCATTACTCTATTAAATGCCTACTATGAGCCAGGTACTGTATTAAGAGCATCATACATGCCATCTTAAGTAATCTTCATGGAAAACCTGTGAAATAAATGTTACTAGCCTTTTTTTTTAGAGATTCAAAAATAAAAATGAGTATCAGAGCGATTTTATAATAAATACGTTACTACTGCTGGTGAGTTGGAGGGGGTCGGGATTCTATCTGACTTCAAGGTCATAGTCCTAACCAACTTGGAAATCCCCAGTGGTTCCATTTCTGTTAGGGAATATATGAACTCACATGCCTTGGTACTGCCTTAATGAGAGCTAGGAATAGAGAAGCTGGGGACTGGTGTTTCTAGAGCTAAGCACATGTTTGAAATTACATTATTTCCAGAGCAGAAACAGATTTTAGGGATGGTCTAAGAGATCATCTGCAAAGATCAGTGTGTATTGGAGTTTGGGAAAATAACACCATCAAAAATATAAGCTCTCTGAGGTTAAGGGCTGTATCTTATCTCTGTATTCTCAGCATCTAATGCA
The DNA here is from genome assembly GCF_011800145.1 of Mirounga leonina. Lineage (NCBI taxonomy): Eukaryota > Metazoa > Chordata > Mammalia > Carnivora > Phocidae > Mirounga > Mirounga leonina. Next base: position 20,633,868 of record NW_023270314.1, on the reverse strand, counting down.
ATGATTGGTATGTAGGAGGAACTCAATACATATCGAACTGAATGAAGGAACTCCAGGCTAGAAGGGTAGAAGTAGGAAGTTCCAGGTTCCCATTACATCAAATATTTGTTGAATGACTTTTTTTTTAAAGGTTTTATTTATTTATTTGAGAGAGAGAGAAAGTGGGAGAGAGAAAGCACGAGAAGGGGAGGATCAGAGGGAGAAGTAGACTCTCCGCTGAGCAGGGACCCCGATGTGGGACTCCATCCTGGGACTCCAGGATGACCTGAGCTGAAGGCAGACACTTAACTGACTGAGCCACCCAGGCGCCCTGTTGAATGACTTTTATACCAGATGGATGGTAGGTGCTGGATCAATAGGAGATCTGATTTCTGCTCTTAAGGAGTTCATTACCTCATCACACCTTTTCGTCTCAGAACTAGAGGATTAGATATTGTATTATAACAGATAATACATATAGTAAGCATCATTCACAGCTGATGGTCATTGATGTTTCCCAAACCACACCACAGATCCCCAGACCAGATGAAATCCATAGGTTGGCTTTAGACAAGGATTTGTGCCTGGGTCTCAGAACCTTAGATCATGGATGCTCTTTAGGGCTTCATAAGTGATGATGGTCTGGATCCTTGACAGAGAACCTTAAAATATGGTAGAGAAGGGTTGTATAATGACAACAATAATAACAGTTATTGGTTGTTCATTAAATGTATATACATAAGAGTTACCTCATTTAATGCTTAATCTCATGAGGATGTTTCATCCCCATTTTAGAGATAAGAAATCAGGCTTAGATAGGTTAAAGCATTTGCCCAAAATCACACTGAGGCTAAGTGGTGGAGCTGATTCAAGCCTAGATCTGCCTGACTTCAAAGCTGATGTTTTTAGTTGCCTCCTTTGGTTGCTCATGTTGATATTCTAACTCAGCCAGGGTGCAAAGTGGACCTGCTCTTAATGTTTTAGACTTTTATCCTGGAAGGAGAGTCTGGGTATGGGCTGGGGTGGTATTTGTTCCTTGCAGAGGGTTTGCTCAAAGTCTGGGTACCTTTCAATTTTAAGACGTGAGTAGATTTTTCTCTGAAGTGTTATTAGAGAATGGATCACTGAAAACTTTCTGGAACCAGTTCCCTAAGGTCACCCCCTTAAGAGTCTAGGCCCACAGGACTCATTGTGATCTAGAAAGCTGTATTTGTATATTTAAGAAACACTGACTAAACATCTATAGTGGGATGCCTGGGTGGCTCCGTCGGTTAAGTGTCTGCCTTTGGCTCAGGTCATGATCCCAGGGTCCTGGGATCGAGTCCCGCATCGGGCTCCTTGCTCAGCAGGGAGCCTGCTTCTCCCTTCCTCCCTCTCTCTCTGACAAATAAATAAAGAAAAGATTAAAAAAAAATCTATAGTAAGTCAGTACTGTGCTAAATGCTAAGGTTGCATAAAAGAAGGGAAAGGAACATCTTCAGCTTTTAACCGGTCACAGTATGGGAGAGACAGAAGTTAAAAAAATAGTTGTGATTAAATATTAAAACTGCTCTCATGGAAAGATACATGTACCAAGTACTTGGAGAACCTGCTGCCTGAGAAGGCTTCCTGGAGGAGGTGACATTTGAGAGATCCTGAAGAATAGATGGAGGTGGAGATGGGCACTGGGGGAAGTGGATGGAAAAGGGCTTCCTCTGCAGAGAAGATACCATGAAGGAAAATACCACGGCATTCAAGGTGGGAGGTGTGCTTGGAATGATGTGATGGGTGTGTACCCTCTGTATTCCCCAGGCTGCAGCTCCGGTATCTTCTTGCTAGGCCAAACGGAGCAAAGGGCCATTTTGTTTCTGTAGCTCCTGACAGTTTCTGCCAGAGATATGAGCCAGCAGGCTAGGGGGATTGGGAAGCATGGCATGAAAGGACTTAAGAGACAGGCAAAGATCAGGACTAAGGGTTGAGTAAAGCCAAAGCAAGAACGAGTCTGGAGGACTGGTCACAGCAACAGGCTATGGCATCAAATACTAAGAAAATACATTTCTTCCAAACCAGCTTAGGCCTGGTAATCAGACTGAGGTCAGCCAGCACAGAATATGGTTCAGGGACCTGCAGGAACATGCAGGACTCTTACTGGCTTATATGGGGCAGCAGAAGTTGTTCCCAGCCAGCCCCATTTCTGAGGTACTTAATCTAGACTTTAAAGGGGTGAATCTCTTAGGGTCTGTGCTGCTGTCCCAGAATGGGGCCTGCATTCTTTATATTTGTTCAGAGACTCTCATTTTACATGTCCTTACAACACATTTAAGACGTAGGGCAAATTGAATCCCAGCTGGCTGGTTTGTCCTCTATGCTGATAGAGACTCATTCATCAGAGTCCTTAGAAACCTTTTTTAAAGAAAGCTTTCCAAGGCTAAAACTAGATGGTATCCCTCTCTCTCTATTGGAGGATATTGACTCAGATTCTTGTGACCAATGACATTAGTTTGTGAGTCTGGTGGCCACCAAGAATGACCTTCTCTGGCTATAGAACAGTTTTTCTTTGAGCACAGCTCACTGCCCTGGGTGGGGATTACATCTGTAGCCTCGATCCCAGAGGATTTGGCTCTATTGAGCTTAATCTTTTTAGTTTGGGCAGCACAGCAAAATCAAAAGGAAGGGTTAAAGAATGTTGCCTGCTACAGAGGCACAAATGTACTCTTCTCTTCTTCGTGATTGGCTCATCAGAGAGTGTTGTTTTCCTTTGACTTTTCCAGGTACGAGCTTACCTACCATGATGTTTTGATGATATAGGGTAGCCTTGAGAAAACCAGCTGCTTTACTTCCCAAGGGGTATATCAAAGTATAATTATATATTTCCTGGGATCCTTTGAAAATGAGGGAGGACATATTTTTTTAAATAAAGCTAAATTTCTAAAAACTCAAATAGAGAAATCAGCTGTAAGATCCTTTTTCTTCTGGAGACCCTAGAGAACACTCACTTAGGAAATAGCCTGTTACATCTTTATCTGTTTGTCATCTATCTTCTGTTTTACGGATAATCTCTGTAGGGGACTAAGAAAAGCCTCCCAGCTTTTCTCCTTTTTTTGTGTAGACTATCATTGAGATAATATTTCTTCTAGGTTTTCATCCTATTTGGAAGTGATTATCATTCATCTCCAGATGTTTTGAGATAATGTCTTTCCTTTTCCCATTTTCTATTCTTTCAAAAAATATTTCCTCTTATTCTTGTATAATTTAACAAATTATATCACATCTTTCCTTATACTTCCTTTTTCTAATTTAAGGCTTTGCTATCTCTTTTCAAAATCTCTTTTGAATGCCTTCTTAATGATATTGAAATTTTGGAGGTAATTCACATTACTTTCTCTTATAACATCAAAGCATACACAAATGTTTCAAGGACACAGGAAGTTCTCATGGACTATTTTTAAATAAGTTCTCACTTTCTTGATTTCTACTTAAAAAGTATTTAAATTATAATCTTCCATTCCTTTAAAGTCTCAGAAAATGCTGATTCAACACTACTTAAAATGTTTACTTATATTGGCAGCAAAATACCAAGTAATTCCTTTTTAATTTTAAGGTAATCATCCACTTCTTATATTTTCAACCCAAGTCTATTCGGCTGCAGTCTATTCTGTACTATTAGAGAGGCTATATTAATGTTAATTGAAAAAAAGCATTATATTTCTAATCTATGGGTGTATTGCTTTTCTTATAAGATGCTAACAGTTTTGGTGGAACATTTCTGAAGAAAGATTCCCCACAGGAAGATTTTATTAAATTCATCAAACATTTACTAAACACAGACTATGTTCCTGGCTATGAGTAAGAGCATCAAAGATGAATAAGACTTCATCCTTTTTCTTATAATGCTTGTAAGAGATACATAACCAGAGTAAAATACAAGGTACAAGAGAATATGGGTTGACAAGATTAATTTTAATTGAGGAAGTCAAGGAAGGTGGCATTTTAAGAGAACTATGATGGTAGGGAAGGAGAGGAAGGGCATTCCAAAGAGACAAAGTTAGAGCATAATTTTGGGGAATTATGCATAAGACCAAGGGATAGAATGGCAATGTATATAAAACTATTGGAGCACAGGGGACAAGCGAAGATAAATTTGGGAGGCCAGATGGCCCAAACTCTGGGAGGCCTTGGATGTCATGTTAAAGAGATTACATTTCAATCTGTGTTCAGTGAGGAACACTGTAGAAGAATTTGAGCAGGAAAATGATCTGGTCATTCTGATGGTATTATAGAAAATGGGTTAAATGAAGGTGAGGCCAGAGCCTGGGATATCATATAAAAAGCTATTAAGGAGAAAGAAGTAGGAAAGTAGCATTTACTGATAGCTTACTGTATTCCCCAAACTATATTGAATATTTTCACATGCATAGTCCTAATTACAAGAAGGAACATAGAAGGAAGCAGTTTGAATACAGGCACGTGTCACCAGTGTTTACTAATCTCCTATCTCTGTGTACACAGAGCATTAGGCTTCCCAGGCTGTCATTTCTAGGTGGAAGCACTTAAACACTGGTTCATGGTTCTCCATGTTTTCTTTCCCTACTACAGTGCTTATGAGAGTGTGTGGGAATACAGAAGGGCCACAAAACCAAAATGGCCTATAACACTGAGTTATCATATGGAAGATAGTACCTTAGAGTCATCTTGACTTGCAGCAGATTTTGAGTGCCCAGAAATAAACTTTTGCTCTGTTAAACCTCTGAGATTTTGGTATTGTCACTGCAGCATAACCTATATCAGGCCTGTCTGATAGAACTTTTGGAAGTGATGGAAATGTTCTATATCTGCACTGTCCAACATGGTATCCACTAGCCATATATGGCTATTGAGTATGTTGGGGCTGATGGCGGGCTGCATCAAGATGGGCCACTTTGGCATGAAGATTATTTTGAGCTGAAAGCAATTGATACCCTGCAGGCTCAAGAGAAACTTTGCTCCTCCTTTAACTACATAGAAGAATCTAAATTGGGGGCTTTCCCATAATAGGGGTTATTAGCAGAGATAAATTTTATCTGAGTGGCCCATCTGTGTGGCAGAGCAAACATCTGCTCTTCTTCTTATTTCTCTGTGAATTGCATTCCTTTCTTCTGAAGTCCCAGACCCCTGCCTTCTTCTCCTTAGTTCAGGATGACATGTATATCTCATTTTGCCTGACTATCTTTGGAATTTCCATGTCTGTATGGATGCCCTATATACATGTGCTATTAAATTTGATTTTCTCCTGTTAATCTGTCTCATGTTAACTTGATTCTTAGTCCAGCTAGACAGACCTTTGAGGGGACAGGAATTCTTATACCCTCCCCAACAAGTACTTGAAATGTGGCTAGTGTGATTGAGGAACTGAGTTTTTTAGATTTAGTTGACTTAAATTTAGATGGACCTTGTCAGCTACTTTAAAAAAGTTCCTTTAACTGCTAGAGGAAGCCTGGCAAAAACCTTTCTAACTGGACAGAAAGTAGTGGAGGTGAAGGAATCTTGAACAAAAGTGAATTAGAAAGAAATGGAGATTTCCCTCATAAATGTCTCTAACAAAACAGCTTCACCTGTATTTACTGTCTCTTAAAAATAACCAGCTCAAAATAATCAATATTCCAAAGAGATATTTTGGGGTGTTATATTTTGTTCCTCTTCAGGGATAACAGAGTACAAGACTAGTCTACTTGAGGGAAGTCATGTAGGATAGGCTTCACAGAGGTGGTAGAGCAAACTAAGCCCTGAAGAAAGGGTGGGTGTCTTCAAGCAGACAAAGGAAGGGTGAAGACAGATATTCTAACTACAGGCCACATTATGGGCAAAAACATAGTTCTGTGTGGGGAAAGGGAAGAGACATAGTCAGGAGCCAGATTATGGAGTATGCTGTGGTATGGTGTCCAGTGCCTAAGGAATGTGACTCTATCGGAAATATTTAGACTGTGCTAAAGGAAGGGCAAGAGAGAAGTACCCTGAAATATGCCATTTTTGGTATATTGGTTATTATTTATTTATTTAGAGAGACAGAGAGACAGAACACGCACACACATAAACTGAGCCAGGAGGTAGGGTGGGGAGTGTGTGGGGGAGGGGCAGAGGGAGAGAGAGGAGAGAGAATCTCAAGCAGGCTCCACACTTAGCAAGGAGCCCAAAGCGGGACTCAGTCTCATGACCTTGAGGTCATGACCTGAGCCGAAACCAAGAGTCAGATTGATACTCAACCAACTGAGCCTCTCAGGCACTTCCATATTGGTTATTTTAAATTAAAGTTACTTAAGATACAGCCAGTGCAAGAAGGACACTTTGACCCTCCTCTGTCTCCTCGAAAGCAGTAAATAAATCTCCCACGTGAAAGGTACTGCTTGGGAGGAAGAATTTCCTATACCCTTCAAGGTCCTTCTAGCTGAACTAAGAATCAAATTGACATGAGACAGGTTAACAGGAGAAAATAAAACTTAATAATGTACATACAGGCAATCCACACAGACATGGAAATTCCAAAGACTGTGAGGCAACATGACACTTATATGCGCTAAGGAGAAGGATAGGAGTCTAGGGATACAAAAGGAGAAAGATCTTAGTAGGAAGGTGAAAAGAGATGTTTGGAAAACTAAGGTTGCCCTATTACAAAGATAAGTTTCTTAGGTAAAGGGGAATCTCTGTTAGTAGCTCTCTTCCTGGTACAAGGAGGCAGTCAAGGGGGAGATAAAGAACTTTTCTTGAATTTGTTGGGTTTTCATTGCTTTAAGCTCAAAATAATGTTCAGGCCAAAGTGACTCATCTTGCAGCAGCCTACCCTCAGCCCCTACAATACCCTCCCTGTACCAGGATTTAGAAGGCATTCTTATCACCAGAAATAGGGAATTTAGTGCTGCAGGGAAGCACCAGGAAGAGAACTATCACCAAAGATAACTTTGTTGTACATAGGAAAGACTTCTCCACGTGGCGTGGGAAATATTTGTTTACCAAGCATTTGCTCTTCTTATCTCCTTGTGAATTATCTTCCTCCCTTTTGAAGTTCTAAACCTCTACCCCCTACTTTTTAGCTCAGGATAATACATAAGTCTCATTTATCTGACTGCCTGTGGGTCTCGTATTCTTATGGGAACGCTGTATGTACATAATTAAATTTGTTTTTTTTCTTGTTAATCTGTCTCACATGAATTTGATTATTAGACTAACCAGAAGAATCTAGAAGGGTAAAGGAAATTTTTTTCACCATGACGGGGTGAGAAGGCTGTGTAAACAAAACTTGTTACCTCCTTACTAATTTACTACCCCAAGCCCAAACTTCTTTGTCTTGTCACTTCTTCACAAATTTATTGTTTTGTTGTCTAAAAGGCATTAGAGCTGACTCCTGCTTTAGTCACATTTTGGAGTCCCATATGTACCAAATTAATTGTTTTCTTTTGCTAATCTGTCTTATGCCAATTTAATTATTAGGCCAGCCAAAGAAACTAGAAGTGAAGAAGGGAAATGTTTTCTGCTCCTACATGGCCATTTTCCTTCCAGATTGGAATACACAGTTCTTACTGAAAAGAATGCAATGGGTAGAAGCTGAGGCTGTTAGTATTGAATTTGTATCTATGAGGACATTGATGTTGTTAGATGGAAAACTTGTTAGATGGAGTCTCAGCATGTATGAATATTTTGAAGTTTTCATTGAATGGTGACATTTTAAAAACCTATTAAGTGTGTCTGGTTTACAAAGTTTTAACAGAAGGGGGTACTTTGGAAGTGGGAAAAATGCCCAGAAAGGAGTCAAGGGCTGGTGGTTCTAGAGCATCAAGAGGAAGAAGTCAGAGTGACCTGGCTTGCTTGCAGAGCAGTCCTACAGCTTTGGACAGGACCTTTGTGTGGCTTAAACGTAGATAATGACAATACTGGCCTCATTGAGATGTCCTGATGATTAAATGGGAAAGCACTTTATAAACTATTCAGTATCCTATTAGCCTTTTCAGCAAAAAAACACGTAATAAAATTGTTTTTTTTAAAAAGTCACATAGTCTTGTATTGGTCAGAGGGCTCATTCGCACTATCCCAACCAGTGGCAAAAAAATAATGAACAGCACCAGTGAAGGCTGCTAACTTAAACTTGCAGTGGCTGGCTGAATAATGCCCACCAAAGACATTCATGTCCTAACCACTAGAACCTATGAATAATGGCATAATGAAAAGTATTACCTAATACAGCAAAAGATGTGATTAAGTTAAGGATTTTGAGATGAAGGGATTATCCTGGATTATCCAGGTAAGCTTGAAATGTCATCACATATCCTTATAACAGGGAGATAGAGGGAGAGTCTATCCACAGGAGGTTATGTGACAGAAGCAAAAAGAGATTTGAAGATGCTACCTGCTGGCCATGAAGGTGGAGGAAGGGGCTATGAGCTAAGAGACATAAAGAGTGCAGTCCTGGAAGTGGCCAGAGGCAAGGAAATGGATTTTATTCTAGAGTCTCGATAGAGAGCATGGCCCTGCTAACACCTTGACTTTAGCCTTTTCACTTTAGTGAAACTGATTTTGGACTTCTGGTCTCCAGAACTGTAAGAGAACAAGTTTGCATTGTTTTAAGCCATTGAGATTGTGGTGATTTTATATGGCAGCCATAGGAAACTAATATATTTACTAAATATTTATTGAGGACCTATAATGTTCAAGACACTGTGTTGGTCTAGCTGAGACTATAGCAAAGAATAAAAATAATCAAGTTTTTTCCCTCTTGATATTTACCCTTATGTAGGGGAACGGTAAGGCAGAAAATGCCAATAAAGGTGAAAATGTCAGAACTACAGAGAGAAACAAATTATATATTACGTTAATTCAGGGGATAGGGAGATTCTTGAGCCAGGTGGTAGAATCAAGAAAGCCCATGTGGAAGAGGTGAGAATTAAAATTAGGTGACAAGCAAGTAAAAATAATGGCAGGTGAAAGTAAGATAGATGGTGGAAGTGGGGGTTGTACTAGGCAGAGGGAAGAGAATGAGCATAATCATGAAGATGGGAAAGTAAAAGATACATTTGAGGAATAAGGAATACTTCATTTTTGCTGTAATGTAAGATACTTGGATTTAGCTAGAAAGGAAGATCAGGACCATATAATGGAAAGCTTTAGATGCTAACCTACAGATTTACATTTTTTGACTAGACAATGGAACACCATTAAAGATATTTCACAGAATAGTGACATGCACGAAACCTATTTTATATTGAATATATTTGTTTAGTCATAGATTTAGGGGGAGATTATAATTATTGCATATGAAAATAACTGTGGCAAATAAAAGAATTTGTAGTCAATTCTTCTGTAGTGCAGAATTTTCTTATATATTATGATGACTCTAGTTATATTTTAGATTTTTAAGATGTGCTTCTGCAATCAGAAAATAAAGATGAAATAAGCCTATTAAGGAAGACAGCTTTTTTTTTTTTTTCAGAATTAAAAAGTAGGTTCCTGAGACTGTACGTTGAAGAGAAAGTCTAATTGGAGAGGCAGCCAATGACAAATAGTATATTAACTCATGGATTGGGTAGCCATTCTCAGTCTGACAAGTGTAAAAGTTTCTACTGTCATGACATTTTTCAAAATGATATAATAAGCAGAAAGAAAAGACTGCCAGGTGTATAGGGAGAGTCAGAGAAGTATAGGAGAAACTGGAATTGAAATAAAGCAGAAGTGATTGGAGTTAAACACGAGGAAGCCCATCTTTAAGGACTGAAATGTAGAAATAGTAGAATGTATTTTTGAAGAATATTTTACTTCTTTAAGACAAGAAACCTCCACCAGTTTTTGTTCATGTAATTTGTTTGTAGCAGGCAAGATTTAGCAAACATTTTCTGCTTTCAAATATATATTTGGTGCCTGACACTAGACTAATGCAGGGGATTCCACAGTAAAGAGGAGAGACATTTTCTTATGCCTGGTGGAGGATGATTCTTTAAGCAGAAAATGGTGCTTTTATAGGACAAAATTCTATGTTATCTAAATAATCTGAACATGCTTTTAAGGGAGCATTACATTCACTGGCTCATTGACCAAATGCTGGAGTTCCTCTAGTGAATGTGGAGAAAAGCAGGGAAGGTGTGCTGGTATATAGAGCGTCAGACCAGGAAGTGAGCCTTTCCAATGCTCAGGATTTTACCTTTCACATTTTATGAGATTGGGTGTTTTGTAAGTCTGATTATATAAAGAAGCTCAAAATGAAAAAAAAAACAAAACCCAGAAATGATCCATAGTAAAATATATTTGCTAGACAAATAATGGAGTATTGTTCTCTGGATAAGTGTAATGGAAAATAGAAGAGGTATTTTAAAAGCATTCATTACAAAAGCATGTATTGCCTAGGAAACCACATGAAAGAAATTAGTGACAAAAAACAGACAAAAAAGAGTGGCAAAAAGAAGCAAATCATACAGTAAATCAAAATTTTGAGAGATTCACCTTTGAAAATGGAGTACAAGATAAAAGGGGGGAAAAAAAAGCAGGCATAAGAAAGGAAGATCATTCCTCCTTCCCAAGATAACCTCACATGTGAGAATTTTCCAAGACACACTGAATGTTCATTTGTGTGTAATTGGATGCTTTTGAGATTAAAAGAAAATTTTCAGTAGAAGCCAAGTTCTTTCACATAATTCTTTAACATAAATTCATATCTGCCATCTAAACATTCCTCAGATCAGGGGTGTCTGGGTGGCTCAGTCAGTTGGGTGTCTGACTCTTGGTTTTGACTCAGATCCTGATCTCAGGGTCCTGATCTCGGGGTCATGATCTCTGAGTCATGAGATTGAGCCCTGAGTCAAGCTCTGCACTCAGTGGGGAGTCTGCTTGAGATTCTCTCCCTCTACTCCTTCCCCCACTCACATGCTCCCTCTCTCTCAAATAAATAAATAAAATATATGTATTTTTTTAAGTAAACATTCCTCAGGTCAGAATATGGTCTATACCTTCCTTTTGCAACAGAAAACACCCTGTTGCTGATTGTGCCAAAGCTCTCCATGGTACTTTAACAATTTCCATCAAGGTCAAATAGTCCAGTGAAAGATTGGTTCAAAATGGGACAGTTGTAGCAAAGAGATTATGACTCCTTTAAATGAGAGTTTGGGTTAAATAGTCATAAATGTATTCATAATTCACATAAAAAATTATTGACTTCTAATTATCCAATTATTCCCTTTCCTCTTTCTTAGTATGTTATTCAGAACAGGTTTTTGTAGATACAATAAATCCAGGGAAGGACTGCAACTCTTTCAGTATCTAAACCCTGAGTCTAAGATTCATCCATGTATTATGAGCTGGCCATTTGGCTTCATCTCTTCTCTAGGTACTTCAGTTAACATGAATATTACATCAGCGTAGATTCCTCTGACTTATTGACTGGTGTCAAAGAAAAGAGTGATTCATTCTTAACACTTGTTCAAGAATGGTAAGGCAGACTTATTCAGGACTATCGTGATAGGTGTAGAACAATTGCAATGGGGTTTTACAGTGGGAGAAAGAGATTGTGCTCAACTCTGAATACAAGGAAAAGTGAAAATTTATAACCTAAGTGCAGGGCGGGGGTCAGTGGATGGAAAATTACTAAGAGGAAACCTAAGGGGTTAGGGGAGATTCTAGCTAAACTGACCTAACAGGTTTCTTGCTGAAGGGCCAAGATGATCAAACATCACCAGGACGATGGTGAGGGATGAGGAACTGATCAGATATTGAGGATAATCAGATAAATCAGATATCCAGGCTGGGAGATTCTGGCTGAACTGACTTAGCATTAAGTATTCATGCTAAAATTAGATAGTGACTATCATGGAAGCCCAAAAGTCAGGGCCTTGTTGGGAAGAGATTTCAGGTGAGCCTGACTAAGGTTTGGTCAAGGAGAGACCCTTTGTCACAGGATATTCTGTGTGTGTGTGTGTGTGTATGCCTGTGTGTCTGCACACACACAGAATTTAGATCATTCCAGGGGCGCCTGGGTGGCTCAGTCGTTAAGCGTCTGCCTTCGGCTCAGGTCATGATCCCAGGGTCCTGGGATCGAGTCCCACATCGGGCTCCCTGCTCGGCAGGAAGCCTGCTTCTCGCTGTCCCACTCCCCCTGCTTGTGTTCCTGCTCTCGCTATCTCTCTCTCTGTCAAATGAATAAATAAAATCTTTAAAAAAAAAAAAAAAAAGAATTTAGATCATTCCAAACACTAGCATTGTCAAAATGATAGTCTTGGATTTAGATGTAGGGGAGCAAAATCTGACATCCCAAAATGTGTCTCTTTGGCATTGCTGGATTTGGATTATTTGGATTATGTATTATTACTTGGATGATTTTAGGTTGATTATTTATAGTAAACGGATGGCTCAGGAAGAACCTTTGACCTTCCCCCTAACTGCCTAAAAGAATTTAGATGGGAGAACCTGCTGTGTGAAGGGAGCTATCACCATATATGGTATAATAGAAACTAGGTTTGGTAAACAGGGAGAAATTTAGCAAAATTTGTTTGTTAAAAATTTCTCTCTATGTCCCCTTGTTTCTATATGGCCCAGAAAACGTTTGTTTACCAAACATTTACTCCTTTTCATCCTCCTGTGAATCGTTTTCCTTCCCTTTGAAGTCCCAAGCCCCTACCCCCTTCTCTTTGGCTCTGTATGACAGGTATATAAACCTTAATTGCCTGACAGCCTGTGGGCCTCATATTCCTTTGGAACCTCTATTAGGTGCATGATTGCATGCGATTTTCTTCTGTTAATCTGTCTCATGTCAATTTAATTCGTAGACCATCCAAAAGAACCTTGAAAGGTGGAGAAAAAATTTTGCTCCTTAACACTGAGCATATTTAAAATAGAAAACCTAGCAATGGCTATATATTAGGTGTTGGGTTGACTGTACCAGACAAAATAACAGTGGTTTAAATAAAACAGAAGTTTAATCCTCTCCCATGTAATGTTAGGGGCCAGCTAGAGGCCAGGCCTGACAGGCGGGACAATTAGTGGTCTTTGCTACAAGCTGTACTGGTCATTAGTACTCCACTTAAAGGAGATGTTTGTTCATTGTGGTTTATCATCACAAGATATTAAACAACGCATGCCTGGGATTCCTATGTGAATGGTGGCACGACCTAGATTTAGTAAAATAAAAAGAGCGAACAGCAAATAAAGCACCACACACTGGCATCAGTAAGTTTGCTTGCCACTGCTCATTTATTTTTCTACCACACTAGATAAATTGTGAACTTATTAAATACATATGACAAGTTAATTAATTAATGGAGCTCAACAAGACACGGGGACAACTTTTAGGCTAAATGGGGTTCAAAAACACTAATTACTAGAATTTTTGCGTTGTGCTGAAACCACTCACATGGGTAAATTTTAAATTGTATTATTAATCATATAACATGATAATTTTAGAAACCTACACATTCTTTCTATCTTAAGTAGAACAAAATATGGGAAAAGTTTTCTTTTTAAGTGCAAAATTTAAGTTTTGATAACCGAATACACATTTCAAGATTAGTTATTCAAGACGTAATTAAGGATGCAGACACAGTTTCAATCTTAAACGTTTCATTTGGTTTACAGGTTTTATTTTGTCTTTCCTTAAGGAACTTATATGCCACCGATGGCCAATGATTTCCAATCATTGGAATGACTTGTGGGTTATGAGGAAAAGTAAAGATTCAAGGGCTAGTCCCCTGGAGATTTTGGTTTTGTGAGTCTCAGGTGAGGCTTAGGAACTTGCATTTTTAAAAAGCTTTCCAGATGCTATAAGTCTCTTGTTCGGGTAACTTACTTGGAAACACAGGTTTATGTAAGAATATTGTCTGGCATATTCGAAATGTTAGATGAGCTGGGAAGTGCTTTTAGATTGTTTTCTTCGTGTTAAAAAAAATACTAATACTGCTACTATTTTGGCAAAAGAGGTTCTACTTCCTTTCTCATGACCTTTAGGACTAATGACCTGATGGCGCAAAAGAGATCTCTTAAAAATCCGCCCAACACCTAAGATGTGATTTTTTCCCTCCCATCTCTTAATTTTTAAATACGTTTAGAGAGAAGCTCTTCCCAGCTTTTGATGCCATCTGTACTGTTTTTCACTGGCTGTGTCATTTTCTTGCAATCCATTATTTTAAGGACTGTTACATTAATTAAACAAGGCAGCCATCAGACTGAGGTGGCCCTAATGCTGTGGTGGCTTACCTAAGCAACCCCAAACCTAAGTCTGTAAATGCCTCAAGGTTAGGAAATCAAGAGGCTAAGAACAGCCAATCACAAACAGCCAGCTAGGCTTTAAGCTCTAACCAATCAAATAGTTTCTTGTCTTTGCTTCTGCACTTGATGTAAGTCTTTCCCTTGGCTCCTGTTCACCCATGGCTCCCAGTCAGTGATGGGTCCTCAGCACTTCTTGTTTGGCACTGCCCAATTCAAGTGGACTTTTGCTCAAATAAATTTAAAATGTTTCATATTCTTCGGTTTATCTTTAACAGAACATCACCTAAGGGGGGCTCTGCCTAAGGAACCAGGAGTATATAGGGTCGTTAAGTTTTTTTGAAAGTTGGGAGTTAATCTTCATGACCATGGTGGCAAGCCGTCCGTGCAGGACCCAGTCTCTATCTCTGCCAGTCATGGCAAAATACAGTCTGGGCAGGTTTCCAAGTGCGGCTGACATTCCTAAGCCAATAAGAAGTGTCCAAAATGGTTTCCAGCTTTCACTCCAGGGGGGGGAAGAGTTGGACCTGTTGTCATGGAGACCGACCTTTACCAGCTTGAACACATTTGCCATTTGACACAGAGGAATAAATCAGTGGCCTGACAGTGGGCACGGGCTGAAGACTGATTCTCCTGGAGTATTACCATCAGTTTGCTCAACAATTCTGCTGACTTTCTTCTTGAAACTGTGCCACGGCGTCCGTAAGAGCAGGACTCAACCACGCCAGCAGTCTCTGTGAGCCCGAAGTGGCCTCCGCTTGAGGATTTATAGCCTTAGCAAACACAAAGCACATTGCTTTGTTTCCTTTCAGAAATCGAGGAGTGATTCATTTTCAGTAAACAAAGAGAAGATTACCGACCGACGTGTTTACTAGTCTGGATTCAACTCCCTCTGAATGCAGTTCCTTCAGTTCCCGGGAAAGACACCGTGCATTTCAAACAGTTCTCTTCTTTAATCCACTTTCTTTCTGCCTACTTGGAAAAGATATATAATTTAGCCCTCACTCAAATCCAAATGAGATGACTTTCAAAGGCCATTTAGGCCCTAATGTTTGTCCTTTGCAAGAACAAGCAACTGTGATTCTGAAGAATTTAAATGCAGATACTGTTGGCAGCCAGAGATGTTTTCAGCCGCTGAAATGCAAAAGAAAATTTCACTTTACAACTGCACTGTGCCACTCCTGACATTGATGGGTCCTGTATTCACCAGAGGGGGGGAAATGAAAATATCTTCCCTGTCTGTGCAGTATCTTTGGTGGTTATACAACAATAAAATATTCAGGAGTCTGATACATTCACTGTTAAAACTGACAGACCAAGTTGAAACTGGTTGAGAAACATTTGCAGTGTATCATGTCCTTACTTTCTTTAGACTTAACTTTCTATCATAACAACTGCATTCACTAGGGCTCATATTGTCTCAATTATAAAGTCAACTCAAAGACATTAGCACTATACTGATTGCTTCAGCAAACCTGAAATATTTTTAACTGTTGACAAAAGGTTCAGTTTCATTATAGTGAACTCCAGAGTAAAACTATGGTAATGTAATCGCTTTCTCAGAATTTCATCACTTATGGCCCCAGAAAATCATTATAACTTCCTGGAATTTTCCCAAAATGGTCCACAGTAAGCAGTTTTCAAGTCAGTGGGAATTACAGAGGCAGCTGATATTCACCTATCCATTTATTTATTAGAAATAGGTCACAGATAGCTAATTTTTGACACGAATCTTCTCCTCTCAAAAGAATGTTAGAAATAGCTCAGCTAATGTACCATAAACGTTCAATTCAAGTTTTGATAACGAACCTAAAAAGCATATTAACAAATGAACTGATTGCTTTATGTGCCCCAAACTGAAAGTTTTATTTTCCCTTTTCCTCCAACCCTCAGTATAAACAAATTCTCCTGACAGAAACTCAGCAACTCAGAAAAATTCTTTTTCATTAAATATTTGTATTCATATGTCACTGTTCAATGCTATCTCCCAGAGTTTAGAGATATCCTTAGCAGAGGAGGGGAGCTTTTTACCTTATGATTCTGGATTTTTAAACCGCTAACTTCATTAGACTAATAGGGTGTGTGGGGAATGAAATCTTTTATTTTAACAGCCAGGAATTTCGACTGGTAAGAAGGAGGCAACAGGCTCAAAATAGAGTCACCTGTGTGGAGCCCACATCACCAAACTGATACTTAATACCTAGCCTAACTGCAGTTTCAACCTCCCCCAGGAATGTAGTCTTAAACAGGCCAGTCTGGACTGGAACTTCCCGGTCAGCACTAGTGAGGTCATCCTCCTGATAGATGCCATGTCCCCCAAAGAAAGATGAGGTAATTCACTCTTTTCTTGTCCCTGTCCCTTCTGCCTATAAAAGTCTCCCATTTCGTACAGCTCTTCAGAGATCCTTTCTGTTTGCTAGATGGGATGCTGCCCGATTCATGAATTGTTGAATAAAGCTACTTGGATCTTTAAATTTACTCAGTTGAATTTTTGTTTTTAATACCATCTGTTGACAGAAGGCCCAATTTCATTATACTGAATAATGGAATAGCTCTGTAGCCATGTAATAAAAATGGGGTTAAACATGCTTTTTCTTCCTTCTAGCAAGAAATCTGTGCTCTGAAAATAGCCACAGAATGAGATGAGTTTTATTTCTCTTTATTTAGTAAGGATTAGGTATCTTGACTTTCTTTTATCGTGTTTCATCCTGTATGCTTTGATGAATTTACCCAGCTACCTTGCTGGTATATCTTAACCAGGGATGTGAGTGTTAGTACAAATATCTCTATATTGGTATTTTAGTCGTTAGCATTTCTTGAGTTTTGGTAATGAATTTGAGCATATGTTGAAATTCTAATTGTTAAATGCATTTGATGACCCAGAGAGTTTGAGAGTTCAGAATTATTCTGATCTTGTATATAGTTCAAGTTTAATCCAATTTCCCAGACAACTTTTTCTTTCATAATTACATGATTTCTCATGAACTAAAAATTACCACTCTGGTTCACTTAATAAATGTAAAAATTGGAAACCTACTTACAGCTTACTCTTTACTACAATTTAATATTAAAATCAAGACTGCATTTCCCAGTTTGTGTAAAGACTAATTCAACTCAATTTCCATTGCATTTGGGAAAAGCAAGAAGCAAATTGCATTCAGGGAAAGCAAGAATCTAAATGTTTTAACCCTGGTAATCATCTGTCATTTCTACTTGCTAGAAAAATGTCATTTCATCTAGAACTCTCTAAAGGGAAATAATTTGAAAATATTTGGTCCCAAGTTCCTTCCTGGTTGTCAGCTCAGAGAAATGATGGCATAAGTCTTAAAAGACAGCACAGCTGGGTGCCTGGGTGGCTCAGTTGGTTAAGCGACTGCCTTCGGCTCAGGTCATGATCCTGGAGTCCCGGGATCGAGTCCCGCATCGGGCTCCCTGCTCGGCAGGGAGCCTGCTTCTCCCTCTGACCCTCCCCCCTCTCATGTGCTCTCTGTCTCTCTCATTCTCTCTGTCTCAAATAAATAAATAAAATCTTAAAAAAAAAAAAAAAGACAGCACAGCTCACTGAGCAGCAGGTCCTACTGTGGGTCATTCAGGACTCCTAGCAAATGGTGATAAGCTTAAAACAGTGGGAAGAAGAAGTGTTACATTTTTAAGTTAAAAGGTTTATGTTTTATGCCATATAAAATAGTGAAATAGGAGAATTACTATGTTTAAGATAGCAACAATAAAATATCATCAGTCTTTGATTTGGATATTGCATTGCAGTGCTTTTATATATATATAATTATATATATATATTTAAGCTCATTTGGATCTTTCTATATCTCCTAGATGTAGTAGCTGGCTGCTACTATCTATTTACAGTTAAGGATTTAAAGGCTGCGGCTGAGGTCAAAGAGGTTGCTGCCTGTGTTCTCCTTTAGGATTTTGATGGACTCCTGTCTCACATTTAGGTCTTTCAACCATTTGGAGTCTATTTTTGTGTGTGGTGTAAGGAAATGGTCCAGTTTCATTCTTCTGCATGTGGCTGTCCAATTTTCCCAACACCATTTGTTGAAGAGACTGTCTTTTTTCCACTGGACATTCTTTCCTGCTTCGTAATCTCAGGAAACAAACTGAGGGTTGCTGGAGTGGTGGGGGGTGGATGGGGTGGCTGGGTGATAGACATTGGGAGGGTATGTGGTATGGTGAGCGCTGTGAATTGTGTAAGACTGTTGAATCACAGACCTGTACCTCTGAAACAAATAATACATTGTATGTTTAAAAAAAAAAAAGAAGAAGATAGCAGGAGGGGAAGAATGAAGGGGGGGGAAATCGGAGGGGAAGATGAACCATGAGAGACTATGGACTCTGAGAAACAAACTGAGGGTTCTAGAGGGGAGGGAGGTGGGGGGATGGGTTAGCCTGGTGATGGGTATTAAAAAGGGCACGTTCTGCATGGAGCACTGGGTGTTATATGCAAACAATGAATCAATGAACACTACATCAAAAACTAATGATGTAATGTATGGTGATTAACACAACATAATAAAAAAAAAAAAGAAAAGAAAGAATTTAAAGGCTCAGAGAGATTGAGTTTCTCAAATTCATACCACTTATAAGGGACAGCCAAGATTCAAATCCACTTCTTCGATGCTTTAGAATGTAATACAGATGAGATAGTTTTATAAGCATCTAGAACAATGTCTGATGTATATTAGCTAATTATTAAAGAGTAGTTTCCATTCCCTTATGTTTCTTTCTTTTCATGTTACTCAAAGTATCAGAGATCAGGTCAGTTTTATATGAAAGGAAATGCCTTTTCCTTCTCTCTAAAGTAAAAGTCACTATTACGTGAGTAAAGTTGTAAAGGCTAGTGTATTCTATGTGAATTAAGTGCCAAATCAAAATGAAGTGGGTGCAAATAGACCAATCAAAAAGTATATAGCAGTGAGGACCTACGATGTGCTAAGGGTACAAAGGTGAATAAGACAAGGTTTCTGCTCTGGGATGG
The DNA here is from genome assembly GCF_011800145.1 of Mirounga leonina. NCBI lineage: Eukaryota > Metazoa > Chordata > Mammalia > Carnivora > Phocidae > Mirounga > Mirounga leonina. Next base: position 20,614,712 of record NW_023270314.1, on the reverse strand, counting down.
TATGGCTTTTAGATTCAGGCAGACCTGTCTTCAAATTCAAGCTGTGTAATTGACTAGCCTTGAGACACAGGGCATGTTAATTACCCTCCCCATCCTCAGTTTCTCTGTAGAATAGGATGGGAGAAATCCCAAGTTCTGCATTCAGAATGGTATGCATATGATTGTCTTAGTAATGATAATTGCATATATGCATGGATCTGTTTCTGGGCTTTCTATTCTTTCCATTGCTCAGTTTATCTGTATTTGCTTCAATATTGAACTGTCTTAATTATTATAACTTTACAATAAGAATTTACATCTGGTAAGGTAACTATTTCTAACTTACTTTTCTTCTTTGGCAGTGTTTTGACTTTTCTTGGCCCTTTGTTTTTCCTTGTATATTTTAGAATCAGTTTTTCAATATTTAAATCAGAATTTTATTCGGATCTAAAGGGAAATTTATAACATTTGGCATCTTTTTGGTATTGAGTTTTACTCTCCATGAACATGGTACAGAATATATCTCAGTTTTGGAGATCTTTAATAATTTTAAGAAAAATATGAACCTTATTAATATTTTTCTAGATTTGCTCATAGGATCTTTAAGAGTTTTTGTTGCTTCTGGAAATGGCATTTTTAAAAATTTGTGTTTTATAACTGTTGCTGTATATAAAAATGTTATTGATTTTCATACGTTGATCTAATAATGCCTGGCTACCTTGCTAAACTTTCACATTCTTCCTAGTGTATTTAAAAATTTTTTCTATGTAGAAAATCATATCATTTGTGAAGAATGCTGATTTTGCATCTTCCTTTTAAATCTTTATATATCTAATTTTCCTTTTTCACACCAATGAGGACCCCAAACACAAGGTTGAATAGGAGCAAGTGCAATGCGCATCCTTGTCTTGATTTTAAACAAACTACTTCTAATGTTTCTCTAATATGAACAATTCTTTCTCTGGGTCATTTTGTAGACTTTTAAAAATCAGATCAATGAGTTTTGATTTTCTAATGTTAGACCATTTTTGTGTCCCTGGATTAAATTTTCTGTTGTCTTATTTAGAATTTTTGAATTTATTTTCATAATTTATATTGGCCTGTTATTTCCCTTTTTTTCTACTTGTCTGGTTTTAGTATCAGTGTTATATTGGTCCAGTGGAATGAGTTGGGGAGTTTTCTTCCTTTTTCTATTTTCTGAGAGAATTTGTTTAAAATTGAAATGTTCAGTTCTTAAGAGGTTGGTCATATTGCTTTCTGAATTGTCTAGGCTCAGTGTTTTTCTCATGGGAGGATTTCAAACTATTGCTTTGATTTCTTTAATAGTTATAGAACAATTCAATTTTCTTAAGTCAATTTAGGTACAGTATGTTTTTCTAGGAATTTTCCATTTTGTGTAAGTTTTCAAGTTTATTGGTATAAAATTGTTCATAGAATTCCCTTGTTTTCTTTTAAAATGTCTTCCGCATCTGTACTTTTGTCTCATTTATTCCTTCCTAATACACTCTTTATTTATGGCTTTTCTCTTTTTTCTTGATCGGTTTTGCCTGAGGCTTGCCTGTTTTATTAGTCAGTCTTTTCAAAGAACAAACTTACGATTTTATTGATTCTCTCAGTTATAAATATTTTTATTTCATGAATTTCTGCTGTTATCTCCTTTCCTGCTCTTTCTTTAGGTTGGTTTTATTGTTTTTTTAATAACTGCCTAACTGGATAGCTAAATCACAGGCCAGTCTTCTATAGTATGTGAACATAACCACTTTTACTGCATCCCATAAGTTTTATTATGTGGTGTTTCCATTATTTTTTGGTTCTAAAAATTTTTAATTTCCATTATGATTTCTTTTTAACCCATGCAATTATTTACAGTTTGTTTTTAAAAGCCCAAAGATATGGGCACATTCTGCTATTAATTTCTAACTTAATTGCAGTGTTTTTAGAGAACATGCTTTATATGATATTGATGTTTTGAAATTCAGTGATGTCTGGTCTAGTATTCAGTCAATCGTTGTAAATGTTCATGTGTGCTTGAGAATAATGATTATTGTCTGGTTCTTGAGTACCAAGTTTAAAATATCATTTGGATCAGGGTATTAATTGTGTTCAAATATTTTATATATATTTTTAATTTTTGTCTCTGAGTAATTAATAATTGAGAGATATTTTTAAGTCTGATTGTGATGATGAATTCTTCTTTATTTCTATAATTCTTTTCAATTTCACTTTATATATTTTAGGCTATTTTATTAGGTGCACTAAATTTAGAATATTCCTATCTTCCTTGTGAATTGAATTTTTATCGTTATATATCAACATTCTTATCATTTAAATTTTTTTGTCTTAAAGTCTGTTTTGTCTGACGTTCATGTTGCCCTACATTTGTCTGATATACACTTTTCTCTTTTTTTACTTTCAAACTTGCCATGCATTAAAGGTATCCCTTGCAAAATACACAAGTATACCCACACGTATGTATATGTATGATCTGACAACCTATGTTCTTTAACTGGCAAGTTAGTCCATTAATATTGATTATGATTCATATACTTGGAATTTTTAAACTCTCTTACACATAGATATTTATTTGTTGTACTTTTCCTATTTTTATTCTTTTTTTTTTTTTTTAAAGATTGAGTTATGTATGTTCTGTGCATTCCACTTTTTTCTCTCTTTGGGTTTGAAATTTATTAATCTATCTCTATTATTTTGTTGATTATCCTTGACATTTTAATGTAATATTTAACTCCAAGTTTAAGTGCTCAGAATGAAGAATTTCCAAAAGAAATCTTTATGATAGTGTTTGACTTTAGATTTTCCAAGGAAAAATAGCTACAACACAGAGGATATTTTCATTGTTTTCCTTCCATCCATAGCACCAGAATCCTTCCTCTTCACTGAGGAACCAGAAGAAACTGGGTAGAGAAGAAAGACCATTGATACTTAATTGGGGTTGCAAAATATGTAGGACACAAGGAGGGACTGGAGGACTAAGAGTTGATTACTTCTATAGAGAGGGGTGAAGCAGTCTGGGGAAAGGTGGAGAGCTTGTAGACACTAGTTATAAAAGACATTAAAGGGAGAGTACTTTGGAGTTTGAAGAGAGAGGGGAAGAATTGGGGAACAAGGGAGCATCCAGGTGGCGCATTTCCTAAAGTCCTAGGAAAAGAAAACTTTTTCCTCATATACAGTGAGTGAAGGATTGAAACTAGGATGACAAAGCACAGTCTTCTATCCCACCACCCCAGCCCAACTCCGTCTTTGCAAAGCTGCCTAAACACTACAGGAAAGAACTTCTTGAACCTTCATTAAGGTACCAGGTAATACAGTAGTACTAGGAGGAGGTAAGAAGAAGCTTCTCCCTTCGTGGTCACCAGTGGACACAATTAGGGCTCTTGCTGTAAGTTGCAGAGAAGTGAGGGGTAAATATCACAAGTATGATCCAATTAGGGAATAGTTTCCTGAGTCTGTTCCCCAGAGGAACACCCTGTAACATAGCAAAAGGGAGAGAACTATCACATGGTTTAAATAAATACAGTAGTGTACAACATCACATAAGGAGTATTATGGTGGGGGAAGTACAGCATGCAACGGAGTGAACAGAGACCCAGGAAAGGACTTAACTGAGAAAGTAATGTTCAAGCTGAGTCTTATCTGGATGAAGGTGATGGCATTGCTTTAGACGAGGCAAATGTTATAGGCACAGAGAACACATTATGAGGTCTTAAAGGTGAGAGAGAATATGCTATGTATGAAGAACTGAGAAAAGTTTAATGTGGATCATTGTGAACAAGGAAGGGAGTGGCATGAAATGAATCTGAAAAGGTAGACAGGGACCAAAAGCTTTGAAAACCATGTCATATATTTGGATTTAATCCCACAGACAATAAAAAGTCACTATAGTTTCTTATTTGTTTTAACAGGTAAGTGACATGATCTAGTCTGCATTTTCCAAATGCATTCTGACTGCTGTGTAGACTAAAAATGGACAGGGCGGGGAGAATGGTTCCAATGTCCACTGTAATAATCCAAGTAAACAGTGATGGTGGCCTGGACAAGAGTGAGATGAAGGGGAAAATGAACAAATTTGAGAGATATTTAGAAGGTAGATTAAACGTGGTGATGACTACGTAAGGAAAGAGAGAAAAAAGTCAAGAATGTTTCCTACGTTTCTGAATTGATTAGCTGTGACACCATTTATCAAACCAGGGAAACTAGGATGAGGAGCAAGTTTGACAGATGGGGTAGAGGAGAAAGACAATGAGCCCAGTTTTATATGAGTTGAGTTGAAAAGAAGGAACCAAGTAGAAATGTTCTGGGGTGCTCCTACTTCAGGACTTTTGCTCTTGCCTCTACCTGGAACACTCTTCCCACAAATATCCACAGATATCCCTTTCCCACCTTTGTCAGGTGTCACTTTCTTAGTGAGGCTCTCCCTGACTCCTTCATTTTTAAAAGTAGTAGCTCCCTTCCTCTGCTTCACATTCTCTCTCTTCTCTCCATGCTTTATTTTGTTTCATAGTTCTTATAATTTTGACTTTTCCTGTATTTCCTCTATCTGGAATGCATCCTCATTCCCTCAAAAGCTACAAGGAACAGCTCAAATCTTAGCTCCTCTGGGAAGCTTTCTTGAGGTCCCCAGGCTGAGTTGTGAGCACTCTACTCCAGGGTCTCATTCCTATCTTGAACATTTCCATCATACTACATTGTAATGTCTGCTGAACCGAATCTCTTCTACTGGCCAGTGAGCTCCAGGAAGGCAGGAGCTATGTCTATATTTTTAGATCCTTGACACTTAGCACAATGCCTGGCACAGAGTAGATACTCAGTAAATATTTGTTGGATGGAAGACAAAATTCTCAATAACCATCATGGAGCCCATTAAAGGATATCTTCCCTTTCATCTGCCATTAAATGAATGTTTAGTTGTTTATTGAATTCTTGATGTATTTTCCTTCCCAGGATGTATTTCCCTTTATTCAAAATAATATCACCTCTATTACCTTTGAAGAATTATTTCTTCTCCATCACCTATAGTTTTAGTTGGACTCTCAGTCAAGATATCCTGCCTTATTAAGGGAAGGAAGAACAGATAATGCAAAGTAAGACAAGCAGTGTCTCTAACCTTATAATTCGTATCTTGAATAGAGGATGAAAAATTGTTAGGACCAAAGAATCACATAAATGTCTCCCTGACTCTTCCATTTTGTAGGTCCTACTCCCCAGGTTACTGGAAATTTCCTAGTTCCTGTCATTTCTAGAGCCTGGTTGTTCAGGTTTTCCTTCAATTTGATGAATACTCCACTTCCTTCTAATCAATTCCTTTTGGGGTTAAGTTGGCAAGAGTTGCTCTCTGTTGTATGCATCTAAAAATCTTGATATAACTTAGTTATATCAAGTTATAGTTAGTTAGTTATAACTAACTTAGGTTAGTACTAATAGTTGGTAAAATAATCAAAAAGTCTACTAATGTAGTAGATACTAAAAAATGATATACTCATATCTTAAACATTTTATTTGATCACCGTGCATTTGATACTCATTTGCCCATCTTTTGATTTAGGGTCAAAGCCATTTATTTAAGCATAGTTTTATTTCCTTTTGTAATGTACATACCCGTAATGCATGTCCTGTGCTTTCCAATTCCATTTTTTAAAAGACATTGTGAAATAATTTGAGTACGGAATTCTTCTAGGTTTTTACAAAATGTCCCTGTTCATTTATAATCATTTTATTAGATTTAATTGAACAGGAATTTTTTTTCATTATTGAGTCTCTCTAAACTTTCTACTTAATTTTTACATAAACAAAATCCTCTTTTTCTCTCATCCATATTTCATGTATTTACCAAATGTTTAATTAGATTAAGCAATTATAGTAACTGGCAAAACAGGTTGGGAACAGATACATTGGACTATTCTCAATAGTAAGCACAGAACTCAGCTGGTGGGGAAAATGCAAGAGGCGTATCAGAGACAATCTGCAGGCTGAGAACACTGAACTTGTTATCTATCAGGGAATCAGAGGACTTTAGTCATTCCTTAGATAAGGGTGCCATTAAAACACATTTTTATTGAACTCATATTTAAGTTTAGAGCCTCTCAGGGAAAAAATACTTTTTTTTTTTTGGTTTTGTATCGCATAATGCCTCTTCTTGAATTTCATTAGCTAACACTGTGGTGTAATCATATTGCAGTATGTAAATGAATCAAATCAACGTGTATAAGTTTAAGGTATGCCTTAAACGTATACAATGTTATATGTCAAGTATATTTCAGTAAAGTTGGAAAAAGGAAGATAATGGATTATTTTGGAATGAGGTAGAAATATTTCTTTCGGAAGCATTAATATCCACCATACTGAACGAACTACTTGTTGGGGAAATAGTGGTTCAACTAATACTTTAACACTTCTAATGTGATGGACTCTGTTGCTGAATGCAGGGCATACACGGATGAATCAGAAGTGGTTTGGGTCCACACAAAACTCACAACATAGAAAGGGAAGTAGTTATTTAAGCACCCAGGCTAATGAGACATTAGAGGATCAGACATGGCCTGTGGCCTGAGGTGCCCACAGGTTAGTTGTTTAGAGACAGGACAAGGACACAGGCAACTAGCTACCTCATTATCTAAGGCAGTTGGTGATTCAGTGTCAGAGTGATGGCAGCAGTGAGTGGGTGCTCCGAAAGGGAGGGATCCGGGATGCCAATTGCAGAAGGTCTCAGGGTGCTGACCCTGAAGAACATTCATTTATTCATTCATCATTTATGTAAATTTTACTGTACACTACTTTGTGCCAGGCAGTATTCCAGCTATTGAGGTTATGAGGGTGAACAAGGCAGGCAACTTTCTTGCCTTCAGAGAACTTAATTGGAAGAGTGTGAATGTGTGGGGCAGACAGTGAAGGCAGGAACATATAAGCGATTGGACACATATGCTACTGAAAAATGAAAATCAGGGTAATGAGTGGGACTCATGTTGGGAAAAGCTGCTCTATGGAGATGAAATCTCTGCTGAATGGAGAGAGGGAGACAGTCATGTAAAGATTTGGGGAAGGGTGTTTCAGGTGAGGGGATCAGCTGTTGCCGCTGTCCTCATGCTGGATTACTCTTGACATGTTTAGGGCAGAAAAGGGGTGACTTTCAGGAGGTGGTCGGTTTCTATTTCTGTAGGACTAATAGAGAGAATTAGCAAGCTTCTCCTGCTGTGTGTAAGTAGAGGACAACCATGGTCTTTTCCAAGCTCCTCTGGGGAGCCACGGACGTTACTATGGGGAGCTGAATGTACAACATTAGAATTCAATTGAACACACCTCTGAGGGGCTGCTTCCCTCATTCCTCAGGCTGTGCTTTGATCCATGTCAATTTTCAGAATAGTATAGAGGAAACTGCAAACTCAAATAGGAAACTTCGACTCTATCATTTTATTTTTCCATTTTATAGTTTTCCCTTCTGTCCGGGCTCTGTTCTGACAAGCCAAGGCTTTTTGGCAAATCAGCTGAAAAGTAAACTTAAACAAATGAATATGATTATAGGGATCCAGCCTACCAGAATTACTCTATTAGAGAATTTGTTTAAACAAATCTACTTTCTCATTCCTGCAACTGACAAAACTGTAGGAATATCACTCATGTTTGAAAGCAAAGTGTAGTAAACCTCTGGCTTTGTCAAAGGGAAAATAAACAAATGAATCACAAGCAACAATATGTTGCTGAAAATGATAGGTCAGAGATTTATTTAAAAAAGGAGAAAATCCAAAAAATCGGACCAACAGTTTGATTACAAAGGTTGATAAGAAATGTGAAATAAAAAGCTTTATAAAGAACAGTATAACATGATTTTCTAATCTTAACTGTATGATTGGGTCAATATATTAACAAACAATAGTTTGGGAAAAAATGAGCACACTCGTTTCTCAATGGAAGAATCAAGATCAACCTACATTCTTAATGTACACATTAATCTCTGACTGGAGAACTGATCTAGATGGTAGCTTGGTTTAAAAACAAGGCCAATAAAAAGTTAGCATCAGAAGTTTTCTTGGCAAATATGGAACCAATGAACAGTGAAATGAGTTGATGGTATGGAAAGATTGAATAAAAACTATATTCAGGGCAACCATAGTGCCCAAGTTAGTCCCACTTCATACCTGTTATCTCAACATAATCATTAACAGCAGCTCCCTTTCACTCTCAAAAATGTTTTGTTGGCTAGAGCACATCCTGAAAATAACAGTCCTCCCCAAGAATGAAATCTGTCTGTCCAGCAACTTTGCCTTTCACTAGAATTTCAGCATGTGCTTCATCCATTCATTCACCAATATTTCTGAAAAGTGCAATACCAGATATTTTTCCAGTCACTGAAATGACAAAAACGAATAAGAAACAAGTTTACCCCTCAAGGGGCTCAGAATATCTAAGGATCGGTACAAGATGGACATAAATTTTTTTTCTCAATTCAGTGCAGTCAAGGTTAATGAGAACACACTATGGGTTAAGCACTGACCAGGTCCCCAGGGAAAGAGAGGTGAGCAAGACAATGTCTACATCTTAAGAAGGAGTCATGCTGCTTGATCTACTTGTCTCCACTTATTAATCTGGTGATTAAAAGTCTCCAGTGGCTTCCCATTTCACTTGGAATAAAATCTGAGCTTCTCATCATGGTCTTGAGGCTCTGATCTGGCCTCTGCCTGCCTCTGTGACCTTATTTCACACTACTTTCCCCTTGGTTCACTACACTCCAGACACATTGCCCTTCTCTGTGTTCCTGGCATGGTCTGAGTTTGTCCCTGCCTCTCAGTGTTTGCATTTGCCATTTCCTCTATTTATAAGCCCCTCCCCCCAGTTATCCTGTGGCTGGCTTTTTCACATCTTTTGTGCCTAGGCTCAAATCTCATCTCTCCCCTCCTTCTGCCCCTTTTTACCTTTTTTTCATAGCCTTTATCATCCTCTGAAAGTAATTTTGAAGTACGTGTTGCTTTTTTGGGCTATTTTCTTATGAAAAAATGTAAGCAGACTCTTGTCTGTCTTGGTTACTCCCAAATCCTTGTACCTAGAGCAGTGCCTGGCATAGTAAGTGCTCAGTAAATGTTTTTGAATGAATGAATAAGTAAACTTAGTGACTCTTTCCTCGGGTTTATGTGAATGTCTTACAATTCAATAAGCATTCTTAAAAGCCTTTGTCTTTCTCCTTTTACATGATTCTTTTTGCATTTTGAGTCCTTGAGCTTGTTATTCTCAGTCCATTCTCTTGACAAGAGAGTTATTTTATGTAGCCTGCCCAATACACCAGTGTTGACTTTTGAAGCTCACACAGGTGCAGAACTGCTCTTATAGTTGCCTTCTGTGCCTCCCTGTTCTAATAAAATACAAACCTGAGAAGATTTTCAGTTATTTCTCTTGCCTCCTTTCATATCTGGGGAGTGAACACCAATCCATTTCAGTCTGAAGAGTCAGTGAGAATCTGGGGCCTGATCCTGGCAGTGGTGGGGCTGTGTTTGGGATTAGAAGACAATATTCCTAGTCCAGTGTAAACAGGAGAAACATTTTGAATATTTAATCCTGTAATGGTGACAGTTTGTTCCCTTTGGAAAAGGGGATACTGATGTAGTTGAGCGATGCCTCATTTGTCCTTAGTTCACAATCAATTGGTCAGTGAGGGAATTAAGCTTGCAGCGTAGGCTGCATTACTTTCATATTTCAACCAAGGACAACAGCCAGAACAACTTATTTGAATTATGCATAAGCTTTGCTCTCCTTTTACATGGACTGATCTTGTATTTTCTCAAAAATCAACAATTCAACTTCTCAGTGAAATGCTGTGGACCTGACTGGGGATAAAAAGAGGTGCCATAATTTAAATGTGGTGCCAAATACGGTGTCTTGAATGACAGTGACATGCTTTCTCATATGTTCTCTCAACAATCCTTTGAGGTGGGCAAAGCAGGATTAACCCATTCCTGAGCTTAAAAAGTTAAAGACTATTGGGCCAGAAAATGGCAAAAGTGAGAGCTTATTTCAGATCTTCTGAGGCCAGTCCACTGTGATTTCCATTACATCATACTTTGTCCCTCTTTTCCACCCTATGGTATATTTGACTTGAGTATATCATTTTGTTTTTAGCTATTTTTCTTTCTTTTGAATAGGACCAATGCAGCAATTTTTACTTCATGTCTCATTCTATTCATCATTTACACAGAATCTCCTGGCAGTCAGTCACATTTGAAATAAACACAAAGCATGCCAGTTGTGTTTTCAGAGTAGAAGATACCAACAGAGGATTGATGTGCAAGAAATTTTATTGGCTGAAATGCCCATGAAGAATAAAAGAGGAAGAAGGAGGAGTAGGCAGGAAGAGCAGGAGGAGACAGGTCTGACACCTGTGAAAGGGGAGAAGGTTGGAAAGATTGGATAGGAAGAGCCTCAGACTGTAGCACAGTTCTGAAAAATTTTTAGCTGGTCAGTGGGGAGTTCCTGAACTAAGTCCTCCCCACCCCTTAGAGTAGGGATTGGCAAACTATGGCTCATGGGACAAATCCAGCCTACCACCTTGTTCTGTAAATAAAGTTTTATTGGAATACAGTCACACCCATTCTTTTATATATCTTTTATGGCTGCTTTCATGATAAAATGGCAGATTTGAGTTGTTGCAACAGGGAGTGTATAGCTGGAAAAATTAAGAATATTTACTACCTGACTCTTTAGAGAAAAAAATTTACTGACCCTTGCTTTCAAGTAATATTGTGTGGGAATGGTCCATTATGGTTGGTACCCTCATCATGTTTAGTTACTGAGAATAGCCTTAAAAAATGTGGTCTTGGTGCAAATGCTGCCTCTGTGTGGACCCAAGAGTATTGGAGCTGAAGGCTTTTAATGAGATATGTTTCTCATGTATAGGGAGGTTTTTGTGGGGGCTTCTCTGTGGCTGCCACATAAGGAGATTTTAAATAGCCATTAATTAAATAATTTGGTGGGAGAGTGGAAGTGTATTGGAAGTGGAAATACAGAGATTGTATGGCTACAAATCCTGAAGCATTTACTACTTGGCTCTTCACCCAAAAAGTTTATCAACTGGTCTAGATAAAAAGTATTGTTTATCCCATAAGGGAGGTCGTTCTTTCTAATAAACGGGCAAATTACTGTTGACCCTTGAACAATGCCAGGATTAGGGGCACCAACTCTCATGCAGCAGAAAATCCATATAACTTTTGACTCCCTAAAAACGTAACTAATAATAGCCTACTGTTGACCAGAAGCCTTACCGATAACATAAACAGTCGATTAACACATACTTCGTGTGTTATGTGTATTATATACTATATTCTTACAATAAATAAGCTAAAGTAAAGAAAATGTTATTAAAGAAATTATAAGAAAGAGAAAATACATTTACAGTACTGTATATTTATTGAAAAGAAAGCTGCATATCAGTGAGCCTGTGCAGTTCAAACCCATGTTGTTCAAGAGTCAACTGTAATAATCTGCTTTGTAAAGCAATTTCTTATAAGACTGCACAGCAGGAATTATTTTTCTAGGATTGGACTTGATCAACTCTGTTTTAGTTGATAGAGCTGAGTTGCTGAGGGAGGCACAGGTGCTGGAAGGAACAGTGCAAGGTCGGAAGATGGCACCTTGTCCAGTATTGACAGTTAATTACCTTTGTGACCTCAGTGTACCATATCCCCGCCAGGCTTCAGAAGTCCCGTTTGTAAAATCTGAGGTTTAGACTAGAGGGCTGTTCATTCTTTCTACTTCCAAGTGCAACAGAAGTATAATACAGAGAAGTACTAATCCAAGAGATTGGCCTGAGCCAGCAGCTGGGCCTTTGGGAGACTAACCTGGTGAAGATGACCCAGCGTGGACGGGAGGTATTCTCTACCTCGTGTGGGAAAAACTGTAGCAAGAGGAGAGTTGAAATCTTGCGGTAACACAAATTGTTCCCTTTTTATGTTTCAGAATAAGCCAGGTTTTATTTATGGAGATGTTCAATCACATGCTACTGCGGTCCATTAAGCAGACTCATTCAGCAAAGCAGCTGATGGCAGGGTAGCCTCGCGGGGCCTGGCTGGTGGTTGCAGCAGGGCCCTTGTGCTGGGACCTAGAGGAGAGGTTTTCTTCCCACTTCCATGATCTGCTCCATCTTGTTGGAGGAAAGTGAGAGGAACATGTGCTTATTAACTGTGTGTGTGTGTGCACGCACATGCATGTGTAGGAGGACATAAACACCAAGGCAGTTCAGAAAACACCACTGTCTCTATGAAACCCAGACACTAAATTTTTGTATATGTGTGAGATAGATGGCCCTTGTTTGATCTTCAGATATAGCTCTGTGCTAACAGTATGAGTGTCAAATCCTAGCTATTCCCAGGAGGGCTGGGAGGGGTTCACAGAAGAAAGAACAGTTCTTCCAGTAATACTACCTGTAGGGTTGTCAGAAAATAAACATACAGGATGCTCAGTTACATTTGAATTCAGATAAACAATGACTTTTCTAGTGTCAATAGTATCCTGTGTAGTGTTTGTTTTGTATTTGAGGACCTTAATCTAATGAGATCCATTTCCTGGGAGAGTTAATAAATAGATTTTAATGCTGTGTAAAAGGGTTGGAAAGAATGAGGGCACCCTAGAACAGGGGGAGCCGTGGTCATTTTAATGCCTATCTTACCATCTCTTCTCATCCTCTAGCCAAGTATGTGATACATTTTTTGAAGTGATAACATAAGAAATAAGCTTTAACTCTGCCCTTAGAAAGATCAGAGTTTATTTGAGGAATCTACTAGAACTATAAGTCCAATGGTAACTACAGAGCTGACCCAGACCCGTATCAAACACTGTGATAATTGAGTTTTTTGAGTCATAGCAAGGGTGAGATGGAAGGCTATCTTATGGTTGAGCTAAGGATATATTCTATCATTTTACGGTAAAATAAACGGTCCTGGAAATATAAACATCTCTTGTTGGACCTTATCTGAATCCCACTGAACTTACAAAATGTGAAACTTTGTAGTTGATTCAAAGCAACAGTGAGAAATGTCACCCCTAGACCCTTCCTCAGTGGGCAAAGAGACATTGGTAATACTGTGCTTTCTTAAGAAAAAGAAAGGAAGGCCACACTGAAAAAGTGAAAAAACTTTCCATCATGAGCAAAATCACATTGTAAACCTTCTTTTGCAATACCTTTCTCTGTGATTGTTCATTGTAATTTGTGCTTATGCCTGCATAATTTTGACAAGCCTCAAAATATCTGTAACTATAATTGTACGATTCCTTTTTTAGTAAAATAAAATTCGATCTACATCGCGCGGGTAGCGAGTTGCTAGACCTAAAGACTCATCATGAACATGTGATCAAAAGCAGGTCAATTTAACTTGAGTTTCACCCTTTATGTTGCACAGAGATATTAACTAGAAGGTTAACCTTCACAAGGTTAGAAGCTGCTGGCAAAGTTCCTGAACACTGGAATCTTTTGAGATCTTTTGCTCCTTTTTTCCACACAATGTTTCTCTTCCTTTCATCCAATAACTCATGTCCCAGGGCACATTCTCCCTCCAATTCCCTATCCCCTCATTGGCATGCAATTAGCCTATAACTGACCCACACTGTGCTTAACATGGGGACTCTAATTTCTCATTTTTCATCATATGTTGCTTTTAAAAAAAATTGATTCTCAGCTCAGCCAACTTAAAATCTGGCTGGCTTTTTGAGATAATGTTCAGGACATGTCTGTTCACTTTGTTGTGTTAGTCTGCTGTCTTCCAGTCTCTGTCATGGCCGGCCAGTGTTTCAGTTATCCGTCGCTGCAGAACAAATTCCTCCAAACTTTGTGGTGTCTAAAAACAACTGTTTTATTATGCTCACTGACTCTGTGGGTCAGGAATTCAGACAGGAAACAGAGGAGATGGTTTATCTCTGCTTTTAGGTGTCTGAGACTCAGCTAGGAAGGCTCAAACAATGGGGGTGGGGAGGGGGGTGACTTGAATTGCTGATGGCTGGAATCATCTGGAGACTTCTTTTTTTTTTTTTTTTTAAAGATTTTATTTATTTTTTTGATAGAGAAAGACAATGCGAGAGAGGGAACACAAGCAGGGGGAGTGGGAGAGGGAGAAGCAGGCTTCCTGCCAAGCAGGGAGCCTGACGTGAGACTCGATCCCAGGACCTTGGGATCATGACCTGACCCGAAGGCAGACGCTTAATGACTGAGCCACCAAGGTGTCCTTCATCTGGAGACTTCTTCACACATATCTGGTGCCTGGGCTGGGGTGCCTCAAATGTTGGGCTTGGCTGGAACTCTCAACCGGAATAAATACACGTGGCTCTCCCTGTGGCTGGAGCTTCCTCAGAGCATGGTGACCTCAGGGTAGTTGTCCTACTTACATGGCAGCTTGGGCCTGCAAGAGCAGGTGTTCCAGCAGCAAAAGGCAGATGCTGCACGGCATTTTATGACCTGGCTTCAGAAGTCACAGAGCGTTACTTCCCTTGTACTTTATTATCGCAGTCACAAGCCTGCCCAAAGGCAAGGGCAGGAAGCATAGACTTCACCCGTTGATGGGAGGAATGTTCAGGAATTTGTAGCCATGTGTTAGGGTTGCCATACAATATCAGATGTTAGATGGGTTTCTTATCTATGTGAAGAGCAGAGTCAGCTACAGTGGGCATCCTAGACATTGCTCATCCTAGATGTTGCCCATATGTAGGTAGTAAGCTGAAGATGCATTGAATTTGTGACTGACAGGGAGTGAAACATACATACACACACACAGAAAGAGAGAGAGATATTCAGGGGATGTATGTGCCTCTGAAATTGTTTGAAACGTTCTGCATGTGCATTTTGGGGAGCATTTTGTTATGGTACACATGAGAACTTTCACCTCCAAAAATGTAAGAAATACCAATTTGAGGCAAGCAAATGTAAACTAGAGTTGTGTGAGGAAAGGTACCATGCATATTTCACATCAAGGGAACGATTTTGTGAGATGTTGAAACTAAAACAGATAAATCAGGCAGGATGGGTGGGAGTTCTGATGAGTTGGCCCACAGACTCAGGTATGCAAGAAATAGTGTATTTAAATTTTCTATGCATTGGTTTAAATCTGGTTCTAAATCCTCATTTTGCTGAGCTCCTAGTCCCTCACACCCGCCTTGGGGAAGTGCCAATGACCTGCAGTTCTATCCACAGCCAGACACGAGGATGCCTGGTCTGTGGCCCCTATAGGTCACTAACTGGGCACTGTGATCTCATGCAGTGTGGTTTCTTCAGGTTCAGACATCACTTCTACCCCACAGTTAGAGCCAGGAATCCTTGGGAGGTTAGGAATTTGCTGCTCAGGAGTCAGTGGACTGTGCAGTTTTTCCTTCTAGTATCTTGCCTTTTCTCATAAAGGGAATCTCGTGACCCACCAGCCTTCATCTCCTGTCCACTTTGAAGTGAGCTCACTATTTTCTCCCTCAGCCTGTCAGAATCACGGTCTCTTCTCTCCTCCTCCTCCTGTTCACCTGGCACAATCTCTTCAACAGTCTAGGGCTTTTCTAAAAACAGAAAGAGCAGGTGACTTCAAGGGACTTTTGTTTTCTAGCCTGTAAATCTCCCATGGTAATGAAATGCAAAGTCTATTACCTGCTAGAAATGGGGATGGAAGAAAGATTAGAGAGAACAAAATACAGATTATCAACTCAAAAATACACACTGCTGCTTGAGTCTTATTTCACTGGGAGGTGGATCTCAGTATTGGTTCAGTAGTTAGGGAAAATCTTTTGGCCTTTTCTTTATGCTCATTGTCTTATGCCCTCAAAATGGCTTCAGCCACTCGAGACATAGTGCCTACATTCCAACAATCTATGTATTGCCCATCTTTTTTTTTTTTTTTTAAGAGAGAGAGCACATGACAGTGAGTGAGGGTGGGGAGCAGGAGCAGAGGGAGATGGAGAGAGAGAATCTCAAGCAGGCTCACACTCAGCACGGAGCCCAACACAGGGCTCAATCTCACAATCCTGAGATCATGACCTGAGCCTGAATCAAGAGTCTGTCATTTAACTGACTGAGCCACCCAGGTGCCCCAAAGTATTACTCGTCCTAACCTTAGGCCATCTTCTTCTTTTACCCCAAGTTAACTTGCATAGAGCACTATAATTTGGTAATCCCAATGTCATCATATCACCACAGAATCTCAGAATTTGAAATTAGAATATAATCTCACCGTGTACTTCATGTCTCAGGGTAAGAAAAAGAAAGTCCTCATACCCTGAGATAAAGCAAACAGGCAAAACCAGGGTTACTCTATCTAGTGCTATTTCCCAATGTCTGAGATTTTGATTACTTTTATGTAAGTCATTGATACTTTGCTTCTGAGTTTTCCTTTCCTAAAAGAAGATAAAGGTCCAATCCCTGCTTTGCATCTATCCTTCTAGCCTTCCTGATGATGGCCATCCAGCCTTGCCAATTCTGGGGTGAAGAAATCCCCACTGTTAAAAAAAAGCCTGTAACCATTTTGATCCACTCCAGTTACTAGAAAATTCTTTCTTATACTGAATCAAATTTGTCTCTTTGCAACTTCCATACATTATCTTCATTTTGTCTTCTCATATAATATAATCAAACCTAGTCTTTCTTATTTATTTGTTCCCTTCAATATTTGAGGACAGTTATAAAATTTCTCTTTGGTTTTCTCTTCTGCCAATGAAACAGAGTTACTTCCTTCAACTAAGTTATTTCTCAAATAACATGATTTCCACACCTGTGATTGTCTTGGGCATTCTGTTACAGATGTAGCTGCTAGCTCACAAATTTGTCTCTCCCATGGCCCTGCTCCCTGAGGTCAAGGACTACACCTCTTGTTTACCACTGTGTCACTGTGTCTAACATGATTTCTGTTAGAATCATAGGCATATTGCAGGTACTCAATAAATATGAATTGAATTAATGAGATTAGAAAGTGTAGTACCTGGAAATAATTTACAGTGGTTACCAGTAAACAATTTCAATATTCTATCTTAAGCTTTCCTATGCTTCCCCAATTTTTTACAATGAGAATATATTGCTTTTATGAAAAGCAAAATAACAATACCACTTTATTTTTTAACAAGTTGTACAAGACCGCATATGATATTTCAGATGTAATAGACTAATGCAGATCCTTATGGAATTATTACTTTCCTTGTATTCGTGCTGTAATACTTCTGTTGCAGTTTATTGTTGCATTTACCTTTTTCAATATTGCTCATTCAAAACATTTGTTTTGTGACTGTTTTGTACAAACCACCCTGACATGTCTCAGGCAGCTGGCTCTGCTGCTATCTTGAATTGAGCTTGCAGTTGCCTCCCCTCTAGGTATTTTTCATATGAAGGTAGGAAGAAGTGGGGAAAATGCAATCATCTCTACTGGTCAAGTTATCCTCATACTCAGATTGTGAGTTCCTTAAAATGGAGCTCTTTTTTCTTGGTCACCTTTGCACTGTGTGCCTGTCACATAGTCTTCAACAGATGAATGGGTCTTGAACATCAAGTAATCTCAATCAATTTTCTGTCCTTTGAAAATAAAATATGCTTCTTGACAAATAAAACTGAGTTCAGCATTTTCTCTGACATCTAGGAACATTATAACATCTTCTTACCTCAGGGAGCTGATCATAAACTTAATGTTTTCTTTTTTCTATTGCACATAGTATTTAAAAATACCTTCTCCACATTAAAAATATGAAATGAAAGCTTCAAGAGGGCAAATATCATTTTCTCTGTTTGGCACACAGCCTAGAACTGTGCCCAGTACTTATTGAATGCATTCTAATAGCTAATATTTACAGCAAGGCATATATACAGAGTGCTTTACTTACATTTTTTTTTTCATTGAATATTCTCAGTAACATAAGAGAGATTATTTTCTCTATAGGGGTTCTATTATTTGATCCATTTTATTGATGAAGAAATAGGCTTAGAGAGATTAAGTAGGTTATCAACATCAGATGGCCAGTGGGTAGTCAAGCCAGGATTTGAATCCAGAATACCCAGTATCAGGAGCTGACTTCTTACCCACCATGCTTCAATACGATCTTAGGAAACTGAATGACTAAAAAACTTCATATCATTCTGGATTGCGGCCTTCCTAGTACCATTCATGTAGTCCATCTCTGCTTATTTACCTTGACTTCTAACTTTTTCACCTTCAGGAATGAATTTGGTACATTCAAGTAATGATAAGAAGGCCAGTGTAGCTAGATCATCAGGAACAAAGAGGAGATGAGTGGGATATGGGGTTGGAGAGAAATGTGGGGACCAGAGCACACAAACTTTGGAGAACTTTGAATTTTATGTAAGTGAAGTTGAAAGTCATTGGAAGGTTTTTAAAAAAATATTAGATCTAATTTGAGTTAAACATCTTGTTTACTGCTGTAGATAGGAGTAGTTGGAGCAAGAGGAGAGGGAATTTAGACTGGTTTGGCCACAGTAGGGATGATGAAAGTGCATGGAATTGGGATGCATTTTGGAGGTAGAGGTTCTTAATAGACAGTTGTTGAATTAATGAGTATATAATAGGTATAAAATACTCAGCACAGTTATTGGCATGTAGGAATAACCCAATAAGTGGTGGTTATTCTTATAATCATCATTATCCCTCCACTTCTGAGAGATGAAATGACAGTATTAGCAGTCATGACTGATCAGCTTCCTACTCTGCACTTTATCCTGGTTCCTTTGGCCCTTGGTACTCACTCTACAGAAGCTTCTCTCTTAAAGTGACCTCTAAGCTGTTGAAATCAGTGTAATTTTATTTTTCATTCCCTGATATCTCTCTGAGCCTTTGACTTCCTGCCCCTTGAAATGCCTTGACACCTGGAATGATATACTCTTCTAATTCTTCTTGCACATCTCTTGGGACTCTTTTTCTGTGGCTCCTTTTCCTCCTCCTGCCCTCTCTGAATAGAGGTTACCCAAGATTCTGATCTTGAGACCTTCATTCTTACATGCCAGGTCCACAAGACCAAGTCCTCATCTCTGACCCTATTTCAAGGTTAGTCCTTCTTTTCCAGTTGATACCTTTTTCATCCAAAGTCATGACTTAAAACAGGAAGAAGGGAGGGAACTTTATCTGTATCCTTCAGTTTCCCACTGAAGATTATAAAAATATATATAGTTGGAAATCTAGGGAGGCACACAAAACATAATTTATCAAGGATAGGGTTCTTATAGGGAACTAAATTTCTGTTGAGAGAATTAGAAAGAGTTTTGAATTTGGCCTAAAATATCAATTCCTAAAATTAATCTTACATGTGCTTTTTGGGGCTAGCCTATATGATATTCATTTTTACATCTTTAATAATTCATGTACCACTGACCAGCACAATAAAATACTTCCTTTTAAGTATACATCTATATTTCCTAACTCAGCTCTCAATTCTAATTACTACACTCAATTTCTGTTTCTCGATGAGAAGAGGAATCCTACATAGAACTGAACAACAGATAATGAACTCCATTAAATGGGGCTGACTGAGTAGGGCTTACTGAGAAGATTTAAGCACAAATTGAATTTTCTTTCTTGAGTTAGAAGTTTCATAAACTCTTAAATAGGTAAAAATTTATCCACAGATTTGGCAGACTTTGAGGTGGGGGGCCATACCCAACTGTCTTCCTTTCTAGTCTCAGAAGTTCTCTATGACCCCTTCTGTCTGATCCTGGCATACACCTGTTTTCCTGTTTTCTAACCTATGTTGTTTTTTTTTTTAATGAAGATGAATTTTGGAAAAGGGGAAAAGGAAAGGCTGGTTGGGTGGCTTCCTCAACTTCTTGTATCCTAGAACATGTTTTTCTAATACCATGGGGGAAAAATTCTGCTATGTTTAAGAAGTAAGGAGATTTTTAGAGTATTTCTTTTTTTTTTAATTCTATCTTCTTACATATACTTTTTATTTATTTTTTATTGTGTTATGTTAATCACCATACATTACATCATTAGTTTTTGATGAAGTGTTCCATGATCCATTGTTTGCAAATAACACCCACTGCTCCATTCAATATGTGCCCTCTTTAATACCCATCACCAGACTAACCCATCCCCCATTCCCCCCTCCCCTCTAGAACCCTCAGTTTATTTCTCATAGCGGTAGTCTCTCATGGTTCGTCTCCCCCCGCCAGCTTGCCCCCCTTCATTTTTCCCTTCCTACTATCTTCTTTTTTTTTAACATATAATGTATTATTTGTTTCAGAGGTACTGGTCTGTGATTCAACAGTCTTACACAATTCATAGCGCTCACTATAGCACATACCCTCCCCAATGTCTATCACCCAGCCATCCCATCCCTCCCACCCCCCTCCACTCCAGCAACCCTCAGTTTGTTTCCTGAGATTAAGAATTCCTCATATCAGTGAGATCACATGATACATATCTTTCTCTGATTGACTTATTTCGCTCAGCATAATACTCTCCAGTTCTATCCACGTCTTTGCAAATGGCAACATTTCATTCCTTTTGATGGCTGCATAATATTCCATTGTATATCTACCACATCTTCTTTATCCATTCATCTGTCGATGGACATCTTGGCTCTTTCCATAGTTTGGCTATGGTGGACATTACTGCTAGAAACATCGGGGTGCCTGTACCCCTTCGGATCCCTACATTTATATCTTTGGGGTAAATACCCAGTAGTGCAATTGCTGGGTCATAGGGTAGCTCTATTTTCAACTTTTTGAGGAATCTCCATACTGTTTTCCGGAGTGGCTGCACCAGCTTGCATTCCCACCAAGTATTTCTGAAAGACTCTTAAGGGTTATAAGATATGGAGCTTTGCTGGGGAGAAGCAGGGAAAAGGAAAGCTATTCATGTAGTTTACTCTTCAGATTTCTGCCTTGGGCACAAGTTTCAGGGCCTAGGCTGCTGACCTTGCAGTAGATGAGGGGGTCAGGCAGCTTTGGGGTTTCTCCCAAACCTCTACACCATGGAGACCTAAAAAAGAGGATTCCCCCTACCTGGATCAGTGCCTCACACATAATGTACACTTTGTAATGGTTGAATAAGTGAGCAAATGGGAAGAAATGGCTGTTTTTACTTCAATTTTCAAAAACATCAAGGATGTCAATACTGCTGGTCTGATTATAGTCAATAATTCAAAAGTGAGGAAGTTGAAAGGAACAAGACTGCACTTTTTTCTTCTATCTCAATGTCCTTTCTGACTGGATTTTCACAATGCTCCATTGTAAAAATTCCTAGCTTCCAAAGTGCTCTATATTAGATCCTTCCATGAGAAAAAGTAACCTTTTAAAGTTGTTTTTTTCTTTGTATCCCCATTTCCTATTCCTATTCCCCACCTGCTCTTCAATTTATAACCATGTTCATGTTTACTGTGACCTTTTTGCTTCTATATTTTGTAAAATATGATTTGTTATATTGTGTGCCTTAATTACAGTTTACATGGTATTGGGCTATAGATCTTCTCACTATTATTATTTTAACCCCTCCAAATTCATATGATGAAATCCTAACCCTAATATGAAAATAGTATGATAGTATTAAGAGGTAGGTGGTAGATCATAAAGGTGGAGCCCTCATAAATGGGATTAGTTCCTTATAAAAGAGACCCTAGAAAGTTCTCTCTTGCCCTCTCCACCATATGAGGGAATAGCCAGAAAATGACCATCCACAATCAGAAGAGAGTTTTCACCAGAACCTGACTATGCTGGCACCCTACCTGATCTTGGACTTACGGCACCCCAGTCTATGGTATTCTGTTATAAGTCTGAACTAAGTAAGATCTCAATCATTACAATGAGTGAGAAAAATGTAGCCTGGTCCCAAGGAAACTAGGTAGTGAGCAAGCTCAAGCTTTATTCGTAGTTGCAATGAATTTAGTGGTGTAGTAGGTTGAGTCATGACCTCCCAAAGTTTGTGTCCACTTGGAATCTCAGAATGTGACCTTATTTGAAAATAAGACCTATGCAGGTCTTATCTAGGGTGGGCCCTAAATCCATTTATTTGAGGAGAGAAGAGGACACAGAGATACATGTAAGGAAGGAGGCCAGCTGAAGATGGAGGTAGAGATTGGGGGTACGTGGCCACAATTCAAGGAATGCTGGGAATCACCAAATGCTGGAGGAAAAAAGATCTTCCCTCGAGCCTTCAGAGGGACATGAACCTGCGGAAATCTTGATTTTGAACACCTGGCCTCTAGAGCCATGAGGGAATAAATTTCTATTGTTTTAAGCCACCAAATTTGTGGTAGTTTGTAACATTAGCTTTAGGAATTTAATACAGGTGGAGTGATGACATGTCCACTTTTCAGGTTGCAGATGTCCTGTGGTTACCGGTACCTGGAGAATCAGGACCAGAATGAGGAGTTTCTAAAGACTTCTGAGGAACCCTCCTGCTAAGAAAGCTGTTTTTATTAGTTATTGCCACTCAGAAAGTTGCCTGGTTTTGGTGTAAAGACTCTGACACTCCCAGTCAGTCCAAGTAATGGTCTTCTAATTTTCCACCCAATAAATCTGAGACTTTGGCCACAACTTAACTCAAGTTTCATCCCATGCTCCAGGTGTTCTATCAGGCAGATAATCCCCAATATCCTTTCTTTATGGGAACCCTTCATTTTCCCTTCATCTAAAGAGCATTTAAATGGCAGTGAAGGTGGGGAGGGGAAGAGTCAGGGCGATAAGCCTCACATGAGTCTTGGTGAGAGGGTTTATCCAACAGAAGCCCCAGGAACACCATTAATTTATGCAGTAAATTCTTTGTTGAGAGGTTTGTATATGGCAGGCACTGGAGAGACACTGGAGAGGGATGACTTCTGGCTTGATGTTCTCAGGTTTCATCTTCAGATCTGTGTGACCCATGTGAGTGATTGCCAACCATCTCCGAGGTTGCCTGTCCTTTATGTGTGGTGCCTCTTTGTACGGAGTGATGCCCTGGGCTTTGGTGAGAGCCTGATGCTTCCTCTCTGTGACCTCAACAAACCATGCTCTGACTCTAAACTTTGACCACTTTTTGTGGTCTCCTGAGGGTATGTGGCTCATCTGTCCCCTTGTCATACAGCTTTCTAGTTCTCATGTCACAACCTCAGGTGAAGGGAACTCACAGAGCTTTGAAAGCCAGCCAAATCTTATTATTTCTTATCCAGTGTCTAGGCTAGGTACACTCTATCTCCTAGATTCCTCTGTGGTGTCCAGATTCTCTTGGAGCCTGATGAGAATGTCTCAGGATTCTAAACTCTATTACATTACTCTGTACTTTGGGAGTTTTTTCTTGGCCACCACTCTCAAAGTTATTTCTAACTCTCTGGCAAAGATGCAGACACCATAAGAATATTGCTGTTACTGAGAGACAAGTGTGCCAAGAAGTAGAAACCACAGCATTATGGGAGGCAAAGCAGATATGACTTAATTAGATACATATAAGGAAAGAGATAAAGTGGAGATATTCACTGTCTAGGAGACTTAAAATTCATAGTGGGGTATAAGTGAATCACTGAATGTGAGGAAAATGGTTTTATTACTGGAAGAAGGATCTCAATTGAGAAAGTCTGGGTGGCACTGAGCTGGCTTGGATCCTCCAGGCTTGGGTCGTCTCAAAGCCAGGGATATTATAGGGATGTCCAGGCATGCAGTCTGGGTCTCCAAATAGGCCATTTGGAGTCACATTCCATTTGCAGAGAGTAGAACTTGGGTCCTGCCATGGGTCCATCCGCGGTCAGGTCGTTTAGATGCAGTGGGAGGAGGGGTTGGGTCAGTGTTCTGAGGGACTGTATGGATGCTCAGGAAGACTCATCCTCAGACCTCATGGTCACATCGGAGGCTCAAGTCTAACCTTTGCCCGGTAACTGCATCTGTAGGAGTCTTTCATTTCAGTATTGGTTCTTGGAGCTACCTTTATTTCAGCTTATTGGAAAGCCCACTATTGATTGAGATTATCAAACTTTGCCTGACATTTAGAGCTCTTCACAATTTGACCTTTCTCTTTTTTTCATGTTTAATTCTCAGTGCATTTCTCCATACACCTGTCATCAGTCATAATCATCCCCTCACCACTTCCCATATGTGGCCTTCAGTCAACTGAGGCTAAGCCATTGCTCAAACTATTCCATTTACTTAGAATGCCTTCACTTACTTAATGCCTACGGAAGTCCTACACATTCTTTATGTCTCAGCTTAAATCACCACCCTCCCCAGAGTCTCCTGGGAGGATTTACTGTTTTCCCCCTCCCATCCCCCTCCTTTCCAAACTTTGAATGTCTGCTATATAATGTATCACATTTTTGTCCTGTGCTGAAGTTATTTTATATACATTTCTCGTTTCTTATCCAGTTTGGAAGTACCATGGTTTTTTTGTTTGCTTGTTTGTTTTTTTGTTTGTTTGTTAAATCTATATAACTCTGTTATACCTAAGACAGTGCTTTGCACTTAGAGACACTCAATAAAGTTTGTTGAACTGAACTCTCTAAAGTTGAGGTAAATCACAGATGTGATTGCATATTGAATATAGAAGACTGAATGGATTTTCAGCATTTAAAAATACCTCATTTACATCTGGTACAAGATCCCATAAGTCTTTAGATTCTTTTTCTTGGCTCCGCTCCACTTCCTCACCATAGTCCTGGACTGCCTTTGGCTTTAGCCCTTCCTTCAGTCTCTGGAGAGCCCAAGGCACACCCTTCATTGGATCCTGGTAGAGCTTGTTGTGCTGGCAGCTGCCTGGTTCAAGTGCCAGCCCAGAAGGTGCCCACAGCCCTCCAGGCCCTAACTGCCCCTGGGAATCTTGTTCCTCTGTTAATGCTATCAGACTTTTCCTTTCAAGCTGATTTCTCTGTCTCTGATCTCCTTACCAATGTACCCTAGAGCACCAGAGCCAGGTGTGTATAATGGTTAAACATGGACTCTGGAGTACCGTTGTCTGGGCTTGAATTCCAGCTCTACCACCTACTATGTGTTGTCTTGAGACAGATACTTAATGCTGCCAAAGAAACTTTTTCAATGGTAAAATAGAAATAATAACGTATCAACTCATAGAATTCTCCTGAGGATTAAATCAGATGCATGCAAGCACTTAGCAAAGCCTGGAACATAGTTATTTAAATAAATAGTGGCCCCTATTCTTTGTCTCTTTTTCTACATATTTTGTTACAAGTATCGTTTGGCATTCTTCTTTGTATTATGCCCTATAAATACAATTTACCTTATTCCTCTACAGTGTCTCCATCAGGGAGACTTAATATGTATTTGCAAGACAAAGGCAACCCTCCATCTTCCTCTGAGTAATCCCTATCTTCCTGCCTCCCCACCTCCTCCCCCCGCTGGCTTTTTTCAATTCCTCATATCTGAGGCCTTTAGTTTCTATTTTCACCTAGAAACTAATGCCCTCACTGTGGAGCTATTCCCTCAATTTTACACTAACTTTTATGGAGAAAGATGTTTTATTATTGTTCTCTAGAATAAAAGAGCAGAGATATAAATTAAGCATCAAGAATAACCCTGTTTCCAAAGCACACCAAAACAAACAAGCAAATCATAAGCCTGTAATGCATTTGGGTTGGTAAAGACAAGCCTCCAAACTTAAATTCCCCTTGTGTTTAAAAACCTTCACAAATGTTAAATGAATAAACTCTTAGAGCAGCTCTTTCAGATAAGCCCTTAGGTAGACACACTTTCTGTCACAGTTTTTGAATCCATGTCAATACTGGAGGCTCGCTGGCCAGCCTCTTGTCCTGTCTCTGAATTATGCATCTCATCTCCCATTAAGGCCTGAAGTAATGCAGGAGGTAGTCGATTGAAGGGCTTAATCAATGTTCAATAGAGGAAGGAAAGTCTAATGAACAAAATATAGGACTGGGAGTTAAGCCAGGTCTGAATTCCAATCTTTTCTTAGCCTGTAAGCAGAAACCTAACTAGGTGATTTCATTCCTGGAGCCCGTTCGTCCCACTGCTTCGTCTCCCCACATTGGGAATGCCTCTCTGCTCTAAACCACCTACTCACGTGGGCAAATTGTTAATGAGATCAAGAGAAAAAGACACATAGCAGCAGGATGAAGGCAGGACCTGTGTTTTTCATCATTGTTTATCCCAGGTCCCAGTGTATGCTTGCGTGTGCATGTGTGTGTGTATGCAAGTGCGTAGGTACACACTTGTGTGCTTTTCTCTCCCTTGGTCTCTCTGTTTATTGATTCTGTTTCTGACCTTTAACACTCCAACATTCATTCAATCAATGTCTATATACTGAATACCGCTATCTGTGGGGGAATGTGCTGGTGACCAGGAATTCAGATAAAATATAAGAAGAAATCCCACCCTTATTTCTTAATGATTAATTAGAAGAAAGGGTTTGGCTTTATCTTATTGCTTATTTTTTTTTATTATGGACATTTTCAGGCATGCAAAAAAAGGAAAAAAAACCAGTGAAACAAATCTTAGTGTACCTATTATCCAACTGCAAAAATTATTAGTAAATGGTCAATTTAGTTTCCTATTTATCCACTAATTTCCCATTCTTCACTGCACACATACACACAGACTAGATGATTATGAAGCCAATCCCAGTGTTTGTTTGCAACCTCCTCAGGAGCTTCATGAGTATAATCTGAAACTGGCCATCAAACAGATGACAGGGAGAGATGGAAGAAAGATGGAGGCCATTCCAGATTGGCAGGTGACAGGTTTAACAAGCAAGGAAATTTACATATGGGGTTTGTCTTGGCGGCCACAAGATAAATAGATCTCAGCACCCGCCTGCCAGAATCTTAAAAGTTTGTATGGAAGTCTTAACTGGCATCAGTCACGTATATATGGTCCAGATGGTTTCAACACCCAATTCTATCTCAGGGCTACATCCTTGGGTCAGCTTCTGAGGGTGGCGAAGGCAAGGAGAACACACATTCCAAGGACAGGGAAGGAGGTGAGGAGCCTCTCATTGCCCGAATCCCGCTCATGGGTCAACCAGGATGGGGGTAAATAGGAACTCTACTTTCTGTGCAGTTTTCCCATAGACCCAAAACTGCTCTAAAAATAAAATATTTCAAGAAAGTGGGGTCTTCCCAAGATAATATTGAATAATAAATTGGGACAATTGGCATGGTTGAAAGCAGAGGTTGGAAAAATGAAAACTTTCATGTTTAAAGACCATCAGGGAGATTCCTCAAAAACCTGATTCCTTACCACTTATAATACATTGTAAGGATCGAATAAGATTCATGTGTGTTAAAGAACTGAGTTAATGGAAAAGCTTCATACTTCTGCTAATTTATATTTGCCTTCTTCTTGGGCCTGTGTCTCTGATCTTTTGGTTTCTGTTTCCTGCAAGTATGTCCTGCCGAATCAATCTCTGCGCTGCTGGAAACTGCTTCCTTGTGTTCTGTGTTGTACCTGTATTTTTGTTTCTGATCCCATCCTTGCCCAAAGCACCTCTGCCCCAGAGTGACTCTAAAGACCAGTCTGGTCCCACCACAGCCAATATTGGGGATGGAGGTGAAGTTGAGGGTGCAGCCTCAATGTGAATGGTGTGGATTTCCAAGCAGGATCCTGCTTCCCATGCATATTCATGAGCATGACCAGGCAGCCATGTGCCCCATAATTACTGACTTATACATTTCCATTTTTCTTTTAAAATAAAGTGGGTTGAGTGACTTCTGTTCCTGGGGCTAATAGAACTAAGAGCTGAGATATTTGGATTAGTGTGCCACAAGTAACAAAACAAATATTCCCTAAAGCAGCTAGATACTATCTAATTTTGTTTATCTGCACAACCCAAAGGAGATCATGAAGGACCCTGAGTAGGTACATCAAGTTTTTACTTAGCTAAATGGTTCAACTTTTATGAGTAGATTATAAAACCACAGGGCAGAACTTTGACATCTTCATTAGGTTTTATAGCTCTGTGTAGACAGTGCTTAATAAATAATAGAGGCAATACTGCTCAGTTGATAAAAATAGATCTTACGACACAGAGAGCATTTGGGAACCATGAGGATTAAGTCACAGTTTATTCTATACATTGTAATTCAATCATACTTCAGAAGTTTTAGCCATGGGAAATTGCTAGAACTATAAAAGCAACAAGTCATCCCTCTTTCCTTTACCAGTTTTGAGGAACATGTAAAATAATCTAAGAGTAAAATCAAAACAGGGAAAAATTAAGCTCACATGTTTGCTAAAAGAAAGAAAGCAACCAGAGGTATAATTTAGGAGAAACAAAAGCATGATGTTTGAGAGTATACAAATTTTGAGAATTGTTTCCAGGTGCTACAAGTGAGATTAAAAGCTATTTCTGGATGTTAACCGACAAAAGTTGTTTTACCCATGAGCAAGATGTTTGGGTATGCGCGCTACCTTGTGTGACTGTGCAGTTGCCCCTGCATGGAGACTCTCAGATACTTTGGAGTATCTCTTTTCAGTGCTTTGTTTCCCACTTAAAGGTCAGCAGTCCTCTGGGAAACACCAAAATCTGAGTATGTATCCCAGACACTTAAGTCTTTCAATTGTGGCTCCTCCCCAAACTATGGTCAAGATTGCTTGGCCTCTGTCCTCTGCTATCCTTTGCTTTCTGTCTATGAGTTGTTACCCTCTCAAAATGGAACCCCATTTAGAGGCTCTAAGGTATCTGGTCATAGCTTCAGGTCCTGGATTTACTTCCACTGGACTCCCGTTCATCATTTAATATTTTCTCAGGCCCTTCATGTCTCTTTGTTCAGCATGTGACACCCAGTGGGACAACCCAATTTTTTTTTTTTTTAAGATTTTATTTATTTATTTGGCACAGAGAGAGAGACAGTGAGAGAGGGAACAGAAGCAGGGGGAGTGGGAGAGGGGGAAGCAGGCTTCCCACCGAGCAGGGAGCCCGATGCGGGGCTCGATCCCAGGACCCTGGGATCATGACCTGAGCCGAAGGCAGACGCTCAACAACTGAGCCACCCAGGCGCCCCGGGACAACCCAATTTTTATTAACGGCTGTTGCACTCTGTGGCCATTTAAAATGTACAAGTCACTTTTGCATATTTGTGAGCATGCAGGGCACAAAAATAAATCAGAGCCAAGTAATTCCATTGCTCTTGTGTACCCAGCCTATGTGAACAATTTCCATTGCATATTAGCTTTATAGGATTAGATAAGATGTGTTCTTTCTTGTCTTCTTATCATGCATACTGGGTATTGGATTTTAGCCTCTGTTTTAGAAGGTGTGCCTTGGTAGTTATTTATTTTCTCTCTTTGGAATGGTCAACATGAAGAACCATTACTATCAAGACAAAATGCTTCTCACATGGCACCATCCTATTGTTTTGTTCTATTGGGAACATGAAGCCCCAGCCTTGGACTTCCTTCCATCATGTATGAAAACACTAGCTAACACTTCTATAGTGCTTATTATTTTTGGGCACTCAATCTGCACAGCAATCAAGTGATGAAAATACTGTAAATTTCCCTTACTTTATACATGAGAAAATGGAGCAACAAGAAGGTTGATTAACTGGCCCAATGTCACACAGCTCATAAGTGCTGGCGTCATGATTCAAACCAGATTGCCCAGCACTAGCAACCATGCTTTTGACTCCTCACTGCCCTGTTTCTGATGTGGTTGATGCGGCTTATGCAGTAATGTGAAGGCTAGAACTCTGTGAGGCTTAGATATGAAGTGTGATGCCCTGGTAAAGTTTGCACCTTGTATTACAGAAAATGAACCAGGATAATTAATGGAGATGCCACGGGGAAGGGAGTTTTGAATTTCTCATAATCTTTATCAATCTCTGCCTCTTCCAACCTGTACCAAAAGAATATGCAATCCAAAGAAAAAGAATGTGCTTGCCATGAAATACAGCATCAAAAGAATTTCTAGTATTCCATTCCAACAGACTGCTGCCTGAGGCCCTCCTTTATAGAAATTCCAGAGCCCCCTCTGTTTGGTTTATAACAGCTTCAAAGGTTACAGATGGTCTCATTGCTCTAAAAATAAATATCTTGTAGATCTTTGAAACTTGAAACCCAGCCGTCTCTTGGTACACTCTTGATTAATGGATTCATGGAAGTCATGTAAAAATCAGCTTCTAAAGGGTTAACATCTTTGATTAATATTGAATTTAGGCACTTGCCTATTTCTTCATTTGTATGACAAATTTTTAACTTCTGAGGAAAACTTCTAATAACTTTTTGTGTTAGTTCCTTCATGAAAAGTTCAAAGCCAAAGCAGGTAGTAACAACATTAGAATACAGTAATGAAAAAAATCCCCAGAATTAATCATTGCTTCAACAAATACACTGGAATTCATCCAAGAAAGGGGAAACTTTAGAAGAGAGTTTGATATCACAACTTATGTTTACCTTGATTAATAGCCTTTTTGGGAAACCCAAAGTAAAAAAGATTATTAGTGGAATGCTCTCTTTCTTTGCCAGATGCAAATGACAGGCTGAATTCTCCAGGTACGGAGATTGAATTTTCAGAGTGGGCTTTCTGGGTCCGGAGATTATTTGCTTTCAAATGCCCATGTTTTTTATTCATGCATTATTTATGAACTATCATATTTCACACAACTCTCGGGATCTAGTAAGCCTCCAACTCACTGATTGATTCCATATCATGTCAGATATTACAACGAATATGTCTGCTTCCTAATTCTAAATAAAAATGTCCTTTCATGTAATTTGCTTGGAAATGTAGAATGATATTTTCAGTTGTGTGGAAAAGAGTGTGCTTGTATTATACACACACACGCACACACGTGTAGCCAACTTCTTACAAGTTTTTACAGGGGTGCCACAGTCTGTGGAACTGAAAATGGGTAAACCAAACAAGAGACTGTCCCTGTTCACTATAATGAAGGCCACTTTTCTTTTCCTCATTAAGTATTACTACCATATCAAAGTACGGTGAAGTTATTACTATTGATTCCTGGAGGAAACCAAATGGACACAATTGAAATTCATCATTTTCCTCTATCAATGAGTAGCATGTAGTATATTAGCATTCATAAGAAAAGTAGCAGGCATTAGTTAAATGAACTAATAATAAAGTTGAAAGTGGAAATATCCATAGGCCCACTCTACTGAAGTCGATCCATGTTAGCCAGGGCATCGAGATCTACACATCTGACAGGCTGTACCTGAAGTTTGTTTTTTCTATGAAGACCAAGTTGACAAGAAAGTCCTAGACTATATCAAAACTTAAAACTAAAAGAATTGCATTCACTGGGAGAAGATAATTGATAGCAGCAACCCAAATGAAAAAATTATGTCCATATTGAATTTTACCTGTAGATATCTGTAAGTATCATGAAGGATGCACAGATGAAAATATCATAGTCCCTAGGCTCCTGGAAAATTCACATTCTAATTAATCACAGCAATCAATCTGAATCATTCTCTGCCGACTTGGAGTCTTTATAGAGTCTCTTGCCTCTGCCCAGAACTGAATATTTTCATGTATTGCTAAGGAAGTTTCATTTCCCTCTTATAGTGGATGCAACATGATTTTCATTGGAATTTTATTACTCAGGCACTGGTTTGCTGGACATTTGCTTGACTATGTACATTATTAGACCTTGGGGTTAGAGTTTTACCCTTTCGTGTTTCATATGTGGACTGCCCCAGGGCTTTGGTCCTTGGGGAGTATTATTCTGCCCACTTTGGTGGGAAGAGTAACTTCCTGTTTGGGATCTGAGATGAAAATGAAATCATCCACTGGCAGAGACACAGATGTCAGAGCACTTCCATTATAAAGTCATCAACTCTCTCCTCATGGTCCCACCAAAATTTCAGAGATTCAGGGTCCATCTTTTAACCATTTCATCTCTACCATCATTCTACCATCATGTAGGCTGTGCAAGATTCTGTGACTGCTTCTTAAGTTGCTAGAATTCTTTTGAGTATATTTCTACTAAACTAGGTCTAGCCACACATAATGCAGGACTTTTGGGGGCATGAAATAATACTAAACTCCCCCTCACTTTTTAAAACTTCAGCTTGATTATGTAAAATTCTCAAATCTAAAATAGCAACTGCTCAAACTGACATTTCCACAAAAGTAAAATTCTTGTAAACAAAATCATCCATCACAAATATACACAAACTTTTATATATGTTTGTTTATAATGGTATACCCCCAAACCCCCCCACCCATGAACAATTAAGTTGTAAATTGACAAGATTAATACAAAAAGACTGATTAGAAAATATATGGAAAATACTAACTGATGAAGTTGAACTCATTTTAAAACATGCCATGCTATCAAGAATGGTTTGTAATAGCTTTCCTTTCCTTTTTAAACAATGATATCCAAACGTGCTGGTTAACCATCCTGGCAAGTTAGAAAATTCAGGAGCTTAAATGAAGAACAGTTGTATATTAGTGGTGATTTTTTTTTTTTTTAATCAGTGACTAAGAAGTGAACATTTCCTAGTTAGCCACCAAAAACTCTCTGGATTTCTGGCCTACTAGAGGTCAAACCACTGACTCATATTTCACAACTCCCTTAGCTTTGATTCATAAACCTTAAATTTCTCTAATTGCTACTGGGTAAAGATAGCTGTAGAGAGCCATTTTCTTAATGATGGAAAAATTTCCTGATAAATTAGGTGTCAAAACTCAGTGAGAGTTCTTGTATTATCATGGAAGATAGGTAAGGCATTTAAATAAATGTGTTCATGGAGAAGTGAAAAGATCCTCATGTATGCTCTAGACTTTTGGGATTGATTTTTTTGAGCTAAAGCCATTCTTGAAAGGACAAGAGTACTTGAAATAAGCTGTATTTTATTTTTAAATCTCAAACCCAGAAGCTGCTTACATAAAGACTCTACAGAGTCCTTGGTGAATAGACACAGTGAGAGGGGGTGGTATTTCTGTGAGAGTGTTGCCGTTGTAAAGTACCATCGTGCCTCTTTGCCCAACATTTACTCAATGCGTAAGCAGCGACATAATTTCTTACTGCTTTGGGTGCAGAAGGTCTGATCTTATAAATATGCTTATAAAAGAGGCAAAATACATAACAGAAAAAAATACAGTGTTCTCCATTGTCATTATCTGATACCATAAGAAAACTTTGATGTCTATAGAGGACTCCATGGTTAGAAACCAACTTCCAGGGGAATAAAAGGCGACTGAGGTCACAGTGAGTCATCAGAATTCTGTGATGCCTTCAGGAATGCCCCTCAATTTGTACCCTTTATGTCTTTCAATATTCCGTGGTTTTGACCTGGTCGTTTTTATCCACTGTCAGCATCATGGGCCATTCTTAGTTTTGCTCTTTCTGGTTTTCCAGCTTCTGTGGTTGAATTCCTCTTTTCTCAAAAACTCTCATTCCAGGATTTACTTCCTCGGTGTCACTTTCTAATTCATCTTTACTCCTTGTTTTGACTTTTGCACCAGTTTAAAGCTCAGCTGCACTGGTGACTACACACACGCTTCTCCCTGCCTGTTTCTGGGGACTACACAAGGACTATGGTTGTAGTGGAAGATGAGTTCCAATGTCCTCAGTGGGGATGACAGTTAAAGAAATATTTTCCAATATTTACAAAACACACACACACAAAAACACATAATCTTCCTTTTTACTGACAGATTCTTAAACAAGGATCTCAAAAATATATTTATATTTTTCCGCTAAGCAAGATCTGCTTCTTCTTCTTCTTCTTCTTCTTTTTTTTTCTTTTTTTTTTTTAAAGATTTTATTTATTTGAGAGAGAATGAGATAGAGAGAGAGCATGAGAGGGGGGAGGGTCAGAGGGAGAAGCAGATTCCCTGCTGAGCAAGGAGCCTGATGCGGGACTCGATCCTGGGAATCCAGGATCATGACCTGAGCCAAAGGCAGTTACTTAACCAACTGAGCCACCCAGGCGCCCTTCTTCTTTTCTTTTTTAAGAGAGAGAGAGAGCAGGACAGCATGCAAGTAGGGGGGAAGGGTAGAGAGTGAGGGAGAGAGAAACTTAAGAAGGCTCCAAGCCCAGTGAGGAGCCCAATGGGGGGCTCAGTTTCACGACCTTGAAATCATGACCTGAGCCAAAATCAAGAGTCAGAGGCTTAACCAACTGAGCCACCCAGGCATCCCAAGATTTGCTTCTTTTTTTTTTTTTTTAAAGATTTTATTTATTTATTTGAGACAGAATGAGAGAGAGAGAGCACGTGAGAGGGGGGAGGGTCAGAGGGAGAAGCAGGCTCCCTGCCGAGCAGGAAGCCCCATGTGGGACTCGATCCAGGGACTCCAGGATCATGACCTGAGCCGAAGGCAGTCGCTTAACCAACTGAGCCACCCAGGCGCCCCTCAAGATTTGCTTCTAAGAATTGTTAATGTAAGATGCTTTGACAAAGTGATACCTTGACTTACATGTACACTAGGTGAAAAACTATCATAGAGCAAAGGGAAAGAATAGTGCCAAACTTTGATGTTAAAACCAGCCATGAAGGAAGTGCTTGCTTCATTTTTAGCTTATTTAAGGCAGAGTTCTTGTTCTCTAATTAACAGATATTTGCTAAGTTCCTATTAGGAAAAAGTTGTTCTATATGCTTTACACTTGACAGGATGCTAAAAATGGTAAGCTATGTTTTCCACCTTCAAGGAGCTTATATTTTCTTTGGAGAGACAAGATATAGGCTAGGTAAATTATAAACCAGAAATGAAATATAAGATTTAAATCATAAGTAACTAGTACAAAATTTGGCATGTTATATTTAGGATTTATTATTTTGTAAGGCCAAGTAATACCTCTTTTTATTTTCTTGCATTTAGTCATAAAATTGAGCCACTAATTTTTTTTTTAGACTTTTGGGAGGGTGATGATTAAACTGTATAAAATGCTTATTACTAACTTTTAAAATTTGAGCTAGTGAGTTAGTTAACTCATCTGCTTTTCAAACTTGGAATTTTTATGATTGTTTTAGGTGCGAGAATGACTAATTCATAGGTATAAAAATCAAGAATCATATATATTACATAGTTGTTTTAATAATATTCATTATGTTATTTTTACCTTTATTGTATCATCATAATAGGGAGATATTAGAAACTACTTATGACTGTATGGTTTCCAGGTAAGACTCAAGAAAGATAGGTTTAGGAGTTGTGGATAGAAACAAAAATCAAAGGAGAGCTATGGAACATAAGTGTTCCTGATCAAGAAAATGATGTCATTGTAATCCCCAAAGTTAAGAAGTAGAACAAGATTGTCAAGGTCCCTGGCAACAAATTGATTCTGTGACCCTAAAGGAGACTGAAAGAAAGATTGAGATATACCAGCAGCATACAAGGGGACCTCAAGGGAAAACTGACACTGATGCCACAGGGAGGCATCTGCTGGTCCTGCTCATTCCACTGCACATCATTTTGTGCACCTGTCATGGATAATAATAATGAAAATGAACTCATTTAGGAAATGACTCTCTTTCTCTCTGCATGGACATATCTCGAAACTTTATCCAAGGAGCAGTATTTTAAATAAGTCACTTAAAATTACAACATTAGACCAAAGAGTATCTTATATGCCAAACAAGTTTGCCTTTGAATAAAACCAAAATGTTTTTCTAAACCAAGAATTGGTGCAGCCAGCTCAATTTTAGAATACATATTGCTATATCCTTTTTCCCTTTCCTTTTTTAAAGGAAGTCAGGACTTTTTAAAGTAACAGGTTAGAAGATGTTTTGATTTGTCCTCTTCCCCACCTTCCCAATTCCTAGGAAATATGAAAGACTTTTTATGTAGTAACACTAATATCTATTCGTTTCCTCTTATGTCAAATGTATTCACAACTCGGCAGCACAAAATAGCATATAAATTACAAAGGAAATAGTGTGCTTTCTCATTTATATTCTTATCTTCAAATTCTGGCTATCAGCACAAGTTTAAATGTAGAATTTAAAACTGAACAGGACTGTAAGATCACCTCATTCTAGGCTTCTTATTTTACAGATGAAGAAACAAGCTTGAGAGTGACCTGTCTGAGGTCACAGGCACTGTGAACAGAGCTCTGACTGAGGGCTTTTGACTGTCAGCTTAATATTCTCTTCATATCACACATCCTCTTAGGCTAAACCATGGAAGAGAAAACTTCCCCAGAATGTCACGCAAAGCAGAGCTATTTCTCAGTTATTTTTCTTTGGCCACAAACATATTTGTAATCTGTATTAGAGGCCTAATATAAAACAGGGCTAGCAGAAATGTTAATATACTCTAGGACTTAAGCATTGTTCTTCCTGCCAATATACAAGAGCATACCAACTACTTACTTGGGAAGGAAATTCTATATTTAATTATACAAAGGTGCCCTCATAATTGGCCATCAGGAGGTCATATGCCTTGTAACACTGAGGGGCATAAGCACAGACCCCAGAGCTGGAAGAAGACTCCAAGAGCATCGTATCCAAGTTTACATCTTTGTATGAATAAAATGTGCCTCAGGGATGCTAAGTGACAGGCAGAGGTAGAGCCGTGCTGACCTCTCCATTCTTTTGTTTAAATTTTCCCTTGTGAAGAAGGACCCACATGTATGACATAGCTATTCAAGGTCAAGCGCATATACGGCCATGAAACAAAACAGATTTTCTACCCACATGAGAATCAAACCAATTTCTAGTTCTCATAAGCAGTGTTGAACTTTTAGTAAGTCTTACTGCAAGACAGGTATGAGTCCAAAATATAATGAGATTCAAGGAGGGTTCAAATAAGTGTTGGATATCAGCTTTATTTAGGGGATATTAGATATGTTTTGAGGTATTACAGTAATATTTTGACAACATGTGATAATTAAGAATACAGGTACTAACCTAGACTGACTGGATTAACATGTTGGTTCTGCCACTTTCTAGTGGTGTGAACTAACTTCTCTGATTCAAAACAGGGATTAGGCTACTTCTGGTTTCATGGATTTGGTGGGGGAATTCAATAAGTTAATATACACAAAGTACTCAGTGCTGTGTCTGGCACTTAAGCATTCAACAATGTTAGTTATTACTGTTACCGATGCCATGGAAACTAATCAAGCACTCTCCCAAGATATCTGCTGGGAAGATAGTGTGATTTAGTAGCAAGGATGTTGAATTTAGTTTCTGAAGTTTTCAAGTTGTAGCTCCACTGCTTTACTAGCTATGTGTTGGGTAAGCCATTCACTTCTCTGAGATTCTATCCCTCTGTGGAACACGTTGGTAATACTATTTTTTTCTGTTTACTTCTTGTGGGTAGTTGCAAAAATCAAGTGAATTAATGAATGTGAATATTCTTTCTGAAGGGTAAAGCTATTGACAAATGACAATTATTATTTTTATTCTTTTCTGCTGCCTCTGTGTTAAGTGGTACAACATGGTCTGACAAAAGTTCTAACTCTGTGTGAGAATTTAAGGATCCTACACATCCAAAGTTTCCTTAGAGACTCAACAGCTGAAAGTGGGGGATGGAGGCCTGGTTAATCAACAACATTTATTGAATGCTTACTCTCAATAGGACACTCTGGACAAAGAAATTGCACATAAATTCTAAGGTCTTTATTAAAGCAAAAGCTTTATTTAAAGGTGGTATTTGGGGTGCCTGGCTGGTGCAGTTAGTAGAACGCACAACTCTTGATTCAGGGTTGTGAGTTCAAGCCCCACGTTGGGTGTGGAGCCTACTTAAAATTAAAAATAAAAAAATAAAAAATAAAAGTGGTCTTCGAGCATGTTCCATGATAAAGGATACCACCTCTGACTGCAATTTCCAAGTCTGGTGCTGTCAAACATAGTTTCCAAGATGGGTGCCATGGCCATCATTTCCTTCCCTCCCTGTACATGCTTTCTGCTTCAGACATCATGAGATGGTGTTCAGTTCCCCTCTGCTTGAATGTGGGCTGGCCTTAGTGACTTTCTGGACAAGTAGAATGTAGCAGAAGTGACTGGGATTTCTGAAGCTCACTCATAAGAAGGTTTTCAGCTTCTGCATGGACCTCCTGGAACACTCACTCTTGGGCCACTCCCTCTCAGAGCCCACCTGCAGAGGCCACCTGCAGAAGCTATCATTGACCCCTCTAGCTGACCTCACATCAGTAGCCAGCAGTGGCTGCCAGGCGTGTGAGGGAGCATCCTGGATGTCCAGCTCAGTCAAGCCTGCACATGACTCCAGCCCCAGCTGCATCTGGTTGCAACTGCATGAGATATTAAAAGTGAGAACTATCCCAGTTGAGCCCGGAAAATATGCAGAAGCTGGGAGATGGTAATAAATTACTGTTTAAAGCCACTAAGTTTTAGGGTTGTTTCCTTTGCAGCAACAGATAGCCGAAACACACACTGTTTTCTTCGGAGGTAATTTGTGAGTTGTGAACATTGGCAAGAAGTGGTTAATAAAAGTCTTTGTGTGCACATTTCAAGCTTGATTAACCTGGTAGCTAAAAAGCATCTGGAACAGGAAATGTTTCACTCTCAATTAAAATAATGATAAAAACAATTACTATCATGTGTATGTCAGTCACTCACTGAATATATGTTTATCTCAGAGCTGGGGTTTAAAACCAGATTTATTTAAAAATCCCAACTTCTTATTATATCACACAGCCCACTATAAATTTTATCTCCTTCAGACTATGAGGAATTTTATACTTTCCAGGTAGGAAGTTCTAAACCCTATAAGAAAGCAGTGTAGTGTATACTGGATTTTTTTTTTTTTTTTTTTGGTAGTTGGCATAGAACCTGATAGAAGTAGGTGCTTAATAAATGGTTGTTAACCTAGATATTTATTACTTAACCGCTTTTTATCTAAAGGTACCTCGTAGCTCTTCACCACTTTACTTCCTGACATTATTCAACCATTTGAGGCCTTTTCTTCCTCATAACTTGGTCGCCAAAATTCATTTGTCAAACTCACAATTCAAATTCAACTTAAAAGTCAGCAATATTCTTACTGTCCTCCTTTAAATATTTTCAAGATCATACAGCCTGATGAGAGCCCCACTTCCTCTTGGACCTCTCCTGGAGCCATATTGCTCCTTGTTCACTCTGCTTTGGCCACACTGGTCTCCCTGCTGTTCCACTCAATCACTAGGCATGCTTCTGTCTCAGAGCTTCTGGGCCACAGGTTCTCTCTGGTCCTTCAGGTCTCTTCTCAGGTAGCATGAAGTCTTTCCTAACCACCCTTTTAAAATGGCGTCCCCCACCTCCTATGTAGCTTCCTTACCTTGCTTTGTTTTTTCCTCATAGTATCTGACAGAGTATATGTTTGCTCTTTAATCCCTTTATTAGAATGTAATCTCATGGGTAGAGACTTGGTTTTACTCTCTGTTATATTTTCAGCAGCAAAAACAATGCCCACACAGCAGGAGCTGAATGAGTGGATGTTATGGAATGAATAGGTACCTGTGACCCAGTAGCTGCGTTGGAGTGGGGAAATGCCAACACCAGTATAGTCTTCCCATTACGTTTTACGTCAGAGGCATTGATTCATATTTTGGACTTCTGCTATCAAGAGGACAAAGCTGAAAGTGTTGAGAATTTTTTTTTTTTTTAAAGATTTTATTTATTTGAGCGAGAGTGAGAGAGACAAAGAGCACAAGAGGGGGGAGCGGGAGAGGGAGAAGCAGACTCCCCGCTGAGCAGGGAGCCCGATGCGGGACTCGATCCCGGGACTCCAGGATCATGACCTGAGCCGAAGGCAGTCGCCTAACCAACTGAGCCACCCAGGCGCCCGTGTTGAGAAATTTTTAGTGGCATATTCTAGAAAAGAGAACTCATCAGGTTGATGTTGGCTGTCACAAAGTGGTTGAAGAGATCTTTGCTGCAGGGTTGGCCAGGAGCTCTGGAGCCCCACATCGCCCTTGTGAGGGCTACTGGAGCAGGTAAGAGAGGACACTTGAATCTGGGGGCCAGACTAAAATCAGAATCAGCTGCAACCAGTAACTGTACATACTTTGTGTAATGAGGCTAAATCCTACCCAGGTTTTTGTGTAGGACTTTGGCTCCATAAACGCTATGCATGTTTAAAAAAATATTTGTTATTTTAATGAAGGGATAATTTTTATAAAAATAAATCAAATCTATGCTTCTTACAAGCAACTGTGTTTATAGATATGCCTGATTATCTGAGTCAAGCTTCTACTCAGAGACACCACAACTTCTTAAAAGAATGATCTAAAATGGAAGAGAAAATTCTCCTAGAAGAAAAATGCTCAAGATATAAAGTTAGAAATCCCAAGAAAGCCATAAGGCCAAAGAAAATTAAAGCCTGCGTGATAAAGCGGGATCTCTGTGCATGCCAGAGTGAGGCAGGAATAGAAGCTGCTCAAAAGGCTTTCCGAGAATCAGTCCATTTTTTAATGCAGCATAAGTATCATAAGTTGGGAGAGTGTGTGTTGCTATAATGTTTAGCACCCCAGGCAGAAATCAACCTTGCTAAGATGACATTACCTGGATTTTCTAGCTCTGGGCTTTGGAACCTTGATTATCATTGAGAGAACTCAGCCTTATGCTGCTCAGGTCTACCCCTCTCTCTCTTCTGCATTTGAGTCTCTAATTACTAAGTTCTTATTCATTGCTTCTTAAAAGTCTCAAAGTTTAGGGGTGCCTGGGTAGCTCAGTCAGTTAAGCATCTGACTCTTAGTTTCAGCTCAGGTCATGATCTCAGGGTTGTGAGATGGAGCCCGGAGTCAGGCTCCATGCTCAGTGAGGAGTCTGCTTGAGGATTCTCTCTTTCCCTCTCTCTCTGCCCCTCCCGCTCATTCTCTCTCTCTCTCTCTCATAAATAAGTAAATCTTAAAAAAAGTCTCTTGAAGTTTAGCCAAAATAGTTACAAATTAGATTGTAAGGAGATATTTTCTTAAATATGGTCCACAAAATGCTGACCGCTTCACTGGTCTAGGAGCCTGGCGTAGTAGTGAAGAGTGTGGATTTTGTAAAGAGAGATATGGGTTATACAGTAGCTCTTCCACTTGGGTGAGTTACTTTACCTTTTAGCTCCTCAATTTCCTCATCTGTAAAATTGGGACATAAATGTCTTCCTCAAAAGGGGTTTTGTGTGGATTAAATGAGATAATGTATGATGACTGCTTAGTTTGTGCTTGGCACGGATTAATCACTCAACGTACGGTGGAAAAATAGGGGGGGAAGGAGGGAGTTTCCTCAAATGGATGCAGTCTTTTTTTTTTCCTAATTGAAATATAGGTGACATATAATGTTATAATAGTTTCAACAGCATAGTGATTCAACAATTCTATACATTACGCTGTGCTCACCACGGTAAATATAGTCACCAACTGTTGCCTTAGGACATTATTACAATACTATTGACTGTATTCCCTATGCCATGCTTTTCATGGATGCTGTCTTTTGACTACCTTTCTTGACTATTGTAAAAACTTACCTTCTGTCATAATATGCTTCTTTCTAGGTGACCACTAGCCTTTTCTCTAGCCGTGATAACTTAGGGATTTGATTGTTTCCTTATTTCATGGTCAGTTTGCTTCACCTGGACAGGTGGTCAGGCCTATAATGGTGTCTTCTTATGGAGGTCCCTGCTTTGTGCTCCCTTCATCAGGCCGTGCCTGCTTCCATCTGTAAGCTTTGTCAATTCGGGAGGCTATGTCTGATACACAGAGAGGGCTATTTAACATATTAACTTCGCTTTGCTTGCCTCTAAATTTTTTTTTATCCCACGTGAGTTTAACTCTGTGGGCCTAATTTTGTGCTTTTTGGGCATAAGAATTTCTAGTTGCTGCCATTTACCATTCCCTCACTTGGCAGGCACAGTGTTCAGCATATAGAGATAACCTAATATTATTAATAATATTTAAACCTATAAGGGGCTAACCAATGTTCCCCAAGAAACCAGAGCCAAACCTCAAATGTAATATGGCCAATCCCAGTGCCTACCCACCAGAATGTATTTAGAAAATTCACTTTGGTTTATGGATAATGAGGATTCTAGTAAGATATGGGACTGCAGAGATACGAAGGAAGCATGGGATCATTCAGCTCCTGTGAAAAGTACATTATGTCATTAGGGGGAAAAAGCAAAGCTCCCACACAAAGAGTAAGCTGGAAGTAAATTGAACATTCTAAATTATTAAAGGGACTTGAGAGGAAGAGTTTGATCCTGGCTAAGCTTTCAGAATATGCAAACAAACAAAACCAGATAAGAAGGTGTAAATGACCTAGTCAATCAAATATCAGATAGCATCACTAAATGAACAGAGCTGATCATCCCTCAGAGAACTTATCAGAGTTCCAGAGAAAGGAGGGTGAGGATTTTATGCATGCCTAGCGTGCAGTCCCTTACA
Organism: Mirounga leonina; assembly: GCF_011800145.1. Classification (NCBI taxonomy): domain Eukaryota; kingdom Metazoa; phylum Chordata; class Mammalia; order Carnivora; family Phocidae; genus Mirounga; species Mirounga leonina. The sequence goes on along the minus strand of NW_023270314.1, from coordinate 20,572,567 downwards.
AAGACCCACACTTAACTGGGCTAATAATTTCATTCTACCTGACAGATAACAAGGAAAACCTTAAAAAAAAAAAAGAGTCATTATTTTAAAAACTACTAACAATAATAATGAAAAACAAGAGTGAGGCGAGGTTTGGATCAGAAACTTGAGTTTCAGTGTGGGGGAAGCCTTATCCTTGGAATCGTAATGGAAAGAAAAATGAAAACTAGGTTATAGAGATACAGAGAATGAACACTTGTGTCAATACCATTACATTGAACCCTGTTATCTTGTTCTATAGCAAATGCACTAAGAATGCTGCAACTTGAAAAATTTGTGATGATCAAGAGATTGATTCATTAATTCACTGTGAACCTCCTGTGTGTAGGGCAATGTGATAGGCATAGAGATAGACAGAGGTCCTTGCTTTAAAGGAGCTCACAGTTTATTTGAGAGAGCAATATAAACATATAAATTATAATACAGTGCTGTAAGTGCTATGATATATATAAGAAAAAAAAAGTGAGGTCTTGCAAGATTTGGAAGGACCTTCTGAATTTTGAAAAAACAGAATTATTTTTTAGAAGAGTTTTAGCTCAAGTGTATTTTGCTATTTGAAATATACAATAATTCCCCTTTAACCATGTCCTAACCAGCTAAGTAAAAGTTTGCAGTATTTCAATCCAATACTCATCTTCCTGTCCTTTGGGGTGGGGGTGGATTGGAGGAGAGAATGAGCTCTTTTCATTTCTGCATAGAACTGTGTCCAAGAATTAATTGGCTGGGGATAGAATCATGAGTTGGAAAAACAGATCATATAGGCTGAGCTCCCATCCCACACAAAAATGTCCTCTTTAGCATACTCACACTTGTCTCTCTGGTTCCTCCTGAACAAATCCAGGGGCAAGCAGTCCCTCATTGCTAGTCAATTCCTGTAGGAAGAAACTTCTTTATCCTGAGCAGAGTCCATTGTCTGGTAATTTCTTTGTTGATGCTAATTACATCCTCTGAAAAAATGACAGTAAACACAATATATTATCCACACGATATCCTTAACAGTAGAAGAATGCCTCTACTCAGGCTTTCTCCTAGAAAGACAAGACTTCCTTGTTTCTTCCAAACATTTCTTTTGGAGCACTGTTTCCAGATTCCACACTCCAGGTACAATTCTTTGAGTTTTCTGTGCTCTCTCAAACTCCTGCAGCTGGGTACATGCTGCTCACTCACTGTGCAAGGAGCATCCTCACCTGTCGTCTTTGCCTGGTTGGCTTCTCTTCTCCTAGAAGCCGTCACTTGTTGCTTCTCCCTCTCCTCTCAGCTAGAATTGGGTACACCTTCTCTGTGCTCATTTCTTTCCTTCTGTAGACCTCTTTGATACTTTGGCTTTAAACTCCTGCATACAGGAGTTTAAAATGCATAACTTTAATAGATTTGATTGACCGAATACAAAAGTCTTTTTTTTCTAAGTAAGTTATGCTTAAAAAACTTCGAATTAGAGCAGAGCATGAGGTTCATCAGATTCCCCACCACCTAAAACCCAAGCCTTGGTTGTTAACATTAGGGGGCAAGGAAGTACCTGTCTCAAACCCACCCACTAGGGTCATAGGACAAGACACAAAAGACAGCACATTTGTCTACAAAGGGCCACGCTGAGCTGTCTTAAGATGTGGCTTGGCTAATGTCTCCATCCTGGCAGTCACATGGGAAGAAGACAAAGTGTCCAAAGAAAGAAACAATAGATGGACATGCCTCTTGTCCAATTACTAATTTACCTCTTTGTCTCTGGCTGGAAGAGGAAAATATACCAAATATACCACATTTGAAAGCTGTATTCCTAGAAAACATGGCCCCCAAATGTCATAGAATCTGACCAACTGGAGCAAGAGTTCTCCATCTCGGGGGAAGGGCAGATTTCTTTCCTGAGAGGACAGTGTAGAGGATAGAACTATATTATAATCGCCTGCTTAACTGTCTTCCTCCTTCACACACACTGAGTTTCTTGAGGTATTTGAATACTTAGCATTTTGAAGAAAAATACTTTGTATCTCCAAAGAGCTAGTACAGTAGTAGTGTTTAGCAGAAATGCAGTGATATTTGCTAAATGAAATGCCCCCTCATCATCCTCTACTCTGTTAAAGTAACTCTGAGTCATGCTGCACTTGGAATGAGGTAAAACACCTCATGTATAACGTACCCCACAATGGGACTCCCTCCACAGTTGCTTCCAGATCTGGTTTACTCTGCCTCCCTGGGAGAGTTTGTTATCTCTGTGCTCAGAAGCCATTCTAGCACTGACCAGCAGTTTATCAGTGAGTATTTTCTTGTTCTGAGTGGAAACGGAAAGAAGGGAGCCACAGTATTGCGCCAGTAGACGCCACAGTCATCCCCTTCCCCAAACCTTCCTCTCTTCTATAAACACTTTATTTTTCTTTTAAAGATTTTATTTATTTGTCAGAGAGAGAGAGCGCACAAGCAGGGGGAGCGGCAGGCAGAGGGAGAAGCAGGGTCCCCGCTGAACAAGGAGCCTCACGCGGGACTTGATCCCAGGACCCTGTAATCATGACCTGAGCAGAAGGTAGATGCTTTACCAACTGAACCACCCAGGCATCCCCTATAAACACTTTAAAATGTATATTTAATAGAGCAGAAGTATTTAAAAAATATACAGTGTCCTATAATGACTTAGTGTTACTTTTTTATGATTTTTATACTAAACAGCTATTGCTTATCATCCGTTATAGTTCATTTATCCCATCAACAATTATCAAATGACAATGATGTATTTGGCATACAAGAGAAGAAGAAAGAATGCCTAGCATAGAATTTGACACGTAGTATTTAATAAATATTGCTTTAGTATTATATATTTAATCTTCACAACCATATTATAGACAGCCAAATGGAAACTCTGTAAGTTTAGGTAATTTACTCAGTCACAAATCTAGATAAATTTAGAGACAGGATTTATGAGCTATGGCTCTGATTCCAGTGCCTATTCCATTTTATCACCATTGCCATTTGCTTGGGAATGAACAGTAAATAGTAGGCTCGTGTCGGATGGTAGTGGGCCTTGAGTGCTAGGCAAAGGGGGCTTGGATTTTATTCAATATTCAATGTTTCATTCATGTTGGATTACCTGCTGATTGGCTAGAACAGTGTGTCCCATTTTTGCTTGAACTTAAGACTCACTGAAGATTTGATAAAAATACCAATTATCAGACTCTTGCCTCTGCTTCAGTGTGTCTCAGGTTTGACCTGGAACTCTGTATTCTTTTTTTTTTTTATGTTCAGTTAGTCACTGTATAGTACATAATTAGTTTTTGATGTAGTGTTCAATGATTCATTAGTTAAGTATAACACCCAGTGCTCATCACAGCACGTGCCCTCCTCAATACCCATCACCCTGTTACCCCCTCCCTCTGCCTTCCTCCCCTCTGAAACCCCCAGATTGTTTCTCGGGGTCCATAGTCTCTCATGGTTCATCTCCCTCTCTGATTTCTCCCCCTTTGGATTTCCCTCCCTTCCCCTATGGTCCTCTGTGCTATTGCTTACGTTCTGCATATGAGTGAAACCATATGATAATTGTCTTTCTCTGCTTGACTTACTTCACTTAACATAATTCCCTCCAGTTCCATCCACATCAATGCAAATGGTGGGTATTCATCATTTCTGATGGCTGAATAATATTCCATTGTGTATATGAACCACATCTTCTTTATCCATTCATCTGTTGAAGGTCATCTTGGCTCCTTCCACAGTTTGGCTATTGTGGATATTGCTGCTAAGAACATTGGGGTTCAAGTGCCCCTTCTTTTCACTACATCTGTATCTTTGGGTAAATACCTAGTAGTGCAATTGCTGGGTCATAGGGGAATTCTGTATTCTTAATGGGCTCTCCCTAATAAACTACTCATCTGGCAAATCTGGAAAACACTAGGCCAAAATATTTGCTTGCTCATTCTAATCTTGTTGCCATTTTTCCTGACTAGGTTTACATGTAATCAGATGTTACTAAAATAAAGCATATTGTTGAATAAACAGATCTTCTATGAAAATCTGCAGAAGCAGTCTGATTGCCAGTGGGCTCTGAATTCCTTGTGTTACCTGCAGCAGACACGGCTGCCTGTCTTGTAGACACTCTAGGCCACTTGATTGGAGGGATAACTGTGGTCACTGTAGCTCATAGTGAATCTCGGGGGATGGCTGCACACTCTCTTTGAAGTACTAACTTTGGAGAAGTCTCCACTGGCAAGTGCACTTGATGATGTCTGACACATGAGATGAGGTATTGACGATGACACATCAGAAGCTCATTTTTAAAAGGGCACTTCTAAAGAGCTCTTCACAGTGTGGCTGCATGAAAGACAATTCTCTCTGCAGTTGGGAAAAATGCAGAAAAAGCAGACGTTCCTCTTTAAAGAAACTGATTATTCAAATACATTTGTTTAAAATAACTGTGTTTAATGTGCAAGAAATCTCTTGGGCGGGGTGGGGGAGCTCATATACTTAAATGAGGGGGCAGAAACAGGACATGTTTGAAACTCTTTGTGATTTGTTCAGCAGAGCTCAGGATGAGTAGAGGAAATTGTATTTGCTGTTTGGCCAGTGTGAAAGCAAACAATTTTCATAACACTTGTTAAAGATAGTAAGGCAGACTTTATTCAAGATTATGTCAATAAATAGGTATAGGGACCACTATAATGGCATTTTGCAGTGGGGGGAGAAAGATCGAGCTTAACTCTAAATATAGCCCAGGCAAGTGGGAATTTATAACCAAGGAGCAGAGTGAGAGTCAGGGGTGGAAGTACTAAGAGGAAACATCAAGGGTAGAGAGGGATTCTGGCTAACCCAATGGAACAGCATTTATGCTGAGGACTGGGCAGGGTGATCAGATGTTACCTGGAGGATGGTAGAGGATGAGAAGCCTAATCAGATGTGAGGGTAAATGGGAAAAGGTTCTTTAAACTGACTTAGCTGTGTCTTGCTAAAACTAGATTCTACAAAGAAGTACACAGATGGGCCTAGGGGAAGGTTCAAGAGCTGGACTACCATTTGGTCAAGCAAAGGATCTGTCACCAGCATCCTTTAAAAGAACAAAGAGTCTTTTTCATCTTCCCCATGAATTCTTCCTTGAATTCTTTGAATTCTTCCTTAAATGCTATGGCTCATGGTGCTACAGGCACCAGAAGCCAATTCCATGAAAGTTGGTGTGATCCATGTATGATGATCAGGAAAGGGTTAATGTTTTTCTCTGCTGGCCTCAAGCCTAGTCCTGCAGCCTCAGAGTGGTATGACCAGAAGATTTTTGATGTGAAAAATGGAGAGATAGTGTCTTCCTGGGTTTAGAAGCTGCAAGACTTTCAAATTCATGAGTCTGATATAAGTGGCTTCTCCTACAGAAAGAAGTGAAAAATTTATTGTTCTCTTCTCATGGAAATAAAATGATCTCCTACTTAGAGTCAGAATTTTGACATTGCATTTAGAAAGTAGGTTTAGAGAAAAAGAATAATTGATAAAGTAAAAGAGAAATATCATTAGCAGTTAAGTATCTTATCATAATCTATTAACTAAACTCAGAGAGTCAACCAAGAACCATGCCTGCATGATTCAGGTATAGATAATCATATACATACAAATGTGTTTTTAAATGAACTGTTTCCTAATCACATATTTTTTCAATTCATAATTTTTTGGCTCCTTTCAACTGATTTCTTTGCTTCTAACCTTTCCTCTATTCAAGAACATTTCCGGAAGCAGAAAAACCCCAATCTCAGAGGAATTAGTTAATCATACAGAGGTCACTATTCTGGAATCCAAGTAGTCTTGGACATCCAGGCCATGAGTCCACCCACCCCAGAACTGGGTGTAAACCCGAACCATTCCTATGTGGAAAGAAACAGGACCCAAAAGGTGACATTCAGGTTCAAGAACTCTTTTATTTCTGGAATCCACACATCTTTGTTTCACCAAAAACACTATAAACTTCCTATTTTTTTGCACACAGTTGTTATTATAGCCTATATCAAGTTTTGAGATTGGGACATTATCTTTGCATATTTTAGCTATCTTAGCATATCCCAGTGCAGAGTAGGAAACATAACTGCTACTTAATAAACATTGAATAATGGTTAACTCTGGAGAAACCGTATTTACTGTAGGATTGGGCACAGCTGAAGAAGGGTGTAAAACCTAAATTGGAGTTACTAGCACCAGAAGACATTTTCTTTTGCTGCTGTTGTATTTGAGGGGTAAAATGATCCCTCAGAGTTTTATATTATCATATCTATTCCTCAAATAGTTTATATTTGTAGAGATCAAAAAGACTCTCTGGATCTCTGAGAAGACATCACCCAAATAGTCAGCGATTTCTCCTTCTGTGGATGGAGTCATATATAATGAATGTTCTCTGATGGCTGCAGGAGTTGTGCAGCTATAATTAATGTTATAGAACCCAGTGGAGTTCATTTAATCAAGTCTGTAATGGTGGTATTGACTGTAAAATCTAATGAAGTGATACTAAACATAGTTGATTTGAGATTGGAGTGGGAGTGTTCAAAGACATGTTTGATGCCATTTGTAGCCTAAAATATTGTTAAGGACGAAAGCACAAAGAGGGCAGTGGTGAACCTCCTTGGTTTCATTTTGAAAGTCATTTCTACTATTTTTGATTTGGGCAAAATCCGAAAAGCCACCATTCAAAACCTGTTTGCTCTCAACATAAACAGGGAAATTTCATGCTTTGAAGAATTAAAAACACACTTGCATCCTTCAGGGGCTCATGTGAGATTTGAAAAACAAACTCTTATAAAATCTGTCTGCCATTACTGGACATTCAGTCATAAAATGAAAATAAATGACTGGGGCACCTGGGTGGCTCAGTTGGTTAAGTGACTGCCTTCGACTCAGATCATGATCCTGGAGTCACAGGATCAAGTCCAGCATGGGGCTCCCTGCTCAGCAGGGAGTCTGCTTCTCCCTCTGACCCTCCCTCCTCTCGTGCTCTCTCTCTCATTCTCTCTCTCTCAAATAAATAAATAAAATCTTAAGAAAAAAGAAAATAAGTGACTGGATATGGTTAATGCAAAGGCTGAGTCGAGGTGAGTGCATGCATCATGTTGAGAGGAGAGGAAAAGGAAATGACTGGGGGGAATTTGTCAGAAGACATAGGAAAGATGCAGGAATTTCTCCAGCAGTAAGATAAAGTACAAAACAAAAATGTTTTAAAAAGGCAGCATGTGCATGCTGTAGATGTTAACGGGAAAAAATATTTGGTGTATTAGTTCAGGAGTCGAGATGAAAATCTTCAGTCTCGTCGTAGTGCCTGTTTGAACTTTTAAGAGTAAATGACCTTGGCAGAAATTGTGAACAATAAACTCGATCTCTGTGGAAAGAAAATGCTGAGACTAAAATCAATGTAATAGAATGAGAGGCATGGGAAAATGACTCAGTACATTGAAATATAAAGCAGTTATCTGCAAATATTAGTATATGAAAGAGCTGAAAGTTTCATTGAAGGAGAGAAGAAATTTGGGAGGTAATATCCGTATGGAATGTAATAGTTTATTTCCATGTTATTAAAGGAAGATCATAGCCTTCACATCCAAGTCCATTAATATAAATAAAATCACACAAGCATTTGCAGAGGCTAGAAAAGGACAAGGAGGAATAAAGAGCTTAGACATAAGATTTCTCCAACTTCTCCAGACACATTTCTCTGGTAATAAAGCTTTCTTCATTTAGAATATCCTGAATTAAAATAAAGATATATGTATTTCTTTTCTTCTGCTTGTTCGTTGAAATAGCCAAATATCTAAAATCACCCATCCAGGTCTCATTTATGTTTATATTGGGAAAGATCATACTTTTTAAAGCAAAAGTAAAATCTTACCTCTTGATTAGGTGGTCAGTATATGTTCACATTACTGAGCCAGATAGAGCTGACCTGGGCATCAGAAGCAATAGCAAACCCATCCTTAGGAAACCTCTTGGGATTGCCTTATTTCTCTCCCTCTGTGTTTCTCCCTCTCTCTCCCCACCTCCCTTCCCTCTCCTCC
>NW_023270314.1:20479514-20564524 GCF_011800145.1 Mirounga leonina | reverse complement strand
TCTTTCTTTCTTTCTTTCTTTCTTTCTTTCTTTTTCTTCTTCTTCTTTCTTTCTTTCTTTCCTTCCTTCCTCCTCCCCCCCCCTTTCTCTCTCTCTCTATTCTTTTTTTAAGGATTGTCAGATAAAATACAGGACACCCAGTTAAACTTGAACTCCAAATAAATAACAAAAAAATTGGAATATAAGTATATCATATGCTGTTTTGGGGACATTCACTACAAAACCACTCACTGTCCATCTGAAATTCAAATTAAACTGTATTTTTCCCCCAATTTTTTATTGTTGAAAAATGCATATAATATAAACCTTACTATCTTAACTACTTTTAAGTATACAATTCAGTGTCATTAAGCATATTTGTATTGTTGTGCAACCATCACCAACCATCTCCAGAACTCTTACCATCTTGTAAACCTGAAACTCTTCACCCATTAAACAATAACTCTTTTTTTTTTAAGATTTTATTTATTTATTTGACAGAGAGAGACAGCTAGAGAGGGAACACAAGCAGTGGGAGTGGGAGAGGGAGAAGCAGGCTTCCCGCTGAGCAGGGAGCCCAATGTGGGACTCCATCCCAGGACCCTGGGATCATGACCTGAGTGGAAGGCAGACGCTTAACGACTGAGCCACCCAGGCACCCCTAAACAATAACTCTTTATTCCTCTCCTCCCCCTCCCATGGCCTTCCTGGAGGCCACCGTTCTAAGTTTCTGTTCCTTTGATTTTGACCACTTTAAGTACCTCATATATGTGTAATCATACAGTATTTGTGTTTTTGTGACTGGGTTATTTCATTTAGCATAATGTCCTTAGGATTCGTCTACATTGCAGCATATGTTAGAATTTCTTTTCTTTCTTAGGATGAATGATATTCCCTTGTGTGTATATACCCCTTGTTGTTTATCCATTCATCCACTGATGAACACTTACTTGTGTTACTTCCATGTTTTAGCTATTATGAATAATGCTGCTATGAACATGGGTGTACAAACATCTCTTCAAGACCCTGTTTTTATTTCTGTTAGGTGTATACCCAGGAGTGGAATTACTGGATTATATTGTTTTTAATTAAATTTGTTTAAATTTTAACTTTTTAAAAAATTAGGATCCACACCCAGCATGTAGCCTAATGTGGGGCTTGAACTCAAGACCCTGAGATCAAGACCTGAGCTGAGATCAAGAGTTGGATACTTAACCAACTGAGCCACCCAGGCACCCCAGTTTACACTGTAATTTTTAAACAGATTTTAATTTTTAATTTTTTAATTGTTTGAGAAATCATCTCTCATTACTATTATCCACCATCATTGTAACATTTTATATTCCCACCAACAGTGTACAAGGGTTCCAATCTCTCTATATCCTTTCAACACGTTATTTTCTGTTTTTTTTTTTTTTTTTTTTTTTTTTTATATAGTAATCATCCTACTGGGTGTAAGGTGGTATCTTATTGTAGTTTTGATTTGCATTTTCTTAATTAATGATGTTGAACATCTTTTCACATGCTTCTTGGTCATTTGTATATCTTCTTTGGAGAAATGTCTATTCAAATCTTTTCCCCATTTTGAATCTGGTCATTCGTCTTTTTGTTGTTATGTTTTTAAAAATGCTCTATATATTCTGGATATTAATCCCGTATCAGATATGTGATTTGTATAGTTGACCCTTGAACAACACAGGGGGCTAGGGGTGCTGGTCCCCTGTGTAGTTGAAAATCCATATGCAACTTTTGACTCTCCCAAAACTTTCCTAACTGTTGACCAGAAGCCTTACTGATAACACAGTTGATTAACACATATTTATGTTATTATGTATTATATACTATATTCTTACAATAAAGTAAGCTAGAGAAAAGAAAATGTTATTAAGAAAACATAAGGAAGAGAAAGTACATCTATAGTACTGTACTGTATTTATTGAAAAAAATTGTGTGTAAGTAGAAGCATGCAGTTCAAACCCATGTTTTTCAAGGGTCAACTGTAAATATTTTCTCCCATTTAGTGGGTTGCCTTTTTACACTGTTGATAGTGCCTTTTGATGCACTTCATTTTTTTTTTTAAGATTTTATTTATTTGACAGAGAGAGACACAGCGAGAGAGGGAACACAGGCGGGGGAGTGGGAGAGGGAGAAGCAGGCTCCCTGAGGAACAGGGAGCCTGATGCAGGGCTCGATCCCAGGACCCCAGGATCATGACCTGAGCCGAAGGCAGACGCTTAACGACTGAGCCACCCAGGCGCCCCTTGATGCACTTAAATTTTTAATTTTCATGAAGTTGAATTTGTCCAGTTTTGCTTTGTTGTCTGTGCCTTTGGTGTCATATCCAAGAAATCACTGTCAAATACAACGTCATGAAGCTGTTGCTCTATGTTTTCTTATAAAAGTTTATAGTTTTAGCTCTTCTCTTTAGGTATTTGATCCATTTTTAGTTCATTTCTGTATATGGTGTTAGATAAGGAACTTCATTTTTTTTTTTTTTTTTTTTTTTTACACTTGGATATCCAGTTTTCACCACACCATTTGTTGAAAAGATGGTCTTTTTGTTCACTGAATGGTCTTGGCAGCCTTGTCAAAAATCATCTGACCATATATACAAGAGTTTATTTCTGAAATATTTCTTCTATACCATTAGTCTATTGTCTTTATGCCAGTTTCGCCCTGTTTTGATTACTGTAGCTTTGCAGTTAAGTTTTGAAATCAGAAAGTGAGTCCTTCAACTTTGTTCTTCTTTTTCAAGATTGTTTTGGTTAGTTGGAGCCTCTTGAGATTCCACATGACTTTTGGAATAGATTTTTCTATTTCTGCACAAAACATCATGGAGATTTTGAAGAGATTGCATTAAATTTCTCTGTGTAGTATTGACATCTTAAGAATATTAAGTCTTCCAACCCATGAACATGGGATATCTTGCCATTATTTATGTCTTTAATTTCTTTCAGCAATGTTTCATAGTTTTCATTGTATAAGTATCTCACTTTAATGGTTAATTCCTAAGAGTTTTATTCTTTGTGATGTTATTATAAATAGAATTATTTTCATAATATCCTTTTTGGATTGTTCATTGTTAGTATATAGAAATGTAGCTGATTTTGTGTATTGACTTTAAATCCTGCTACTTTGCTGAATTTATTAGTTCCAACAGATTTTTGTGTGTGTGTGGAATATTTAGGGTCTTCTACATAAAAGAACATGTCATCTGTGAATACAAGTAATTTTACTTTTTCTTCTCAATTTAGATGCCTTTTATTCCTCTTGCCTAATTGCTTTGGCTAGAACTATTCAAGTACTATGTTGAATATAAGCAGTGAAAGCAAGCATCCTTGTCTTATCCCTAATCTTAGAGAAAAAGTTTTCAGTCTTTTATTGTTGAGTATGATGTTCACTATGGGTTTTTAATGTATGGCTTTTATTATTTTGAGGTAGTTTCCTTCTATTGCTAGTTTGTCAAGTGTTTTTATCATGAAAGTGTGTTTGATTTTGTCAGGTTTTTTTCTGTATTGATTGAGATAATCACATGTTTATTTCCCTTTCATTTTGATAGTGTGGTGTATCATATTGATTGATTTTTATATGTTGAACCATCCTTGGCCCTGTTGTCTCATTTTCTAATTTCTTTTCTTTGCATTTTTTCATGTGTTTGCTTGTTTTTGTTTATATGGCATCAAAGTCACTCTGAATACAAAACATTGCCTGTTACCTGTGGTGGGGAGAAGAATGAATGTTACTTGCACACAGCTTTGGTACAATGTTAACCATCTGTTAGTTGTTTTTTTTTTTAAGGATTTTCTTTCTTTATTTGACAGAGAAAGAGAGAGCATGAACAAGCAGCGGGAGCGGCAGGCAGAGGGAGAGGGAGAAGCAGACTTCCCGCTGATCAGGGGGCCAATGCAGGGCTCGATCTCAGGACCCTGGTATCATGACCTGAGCCAAAAGCAGATGTTTAACCAACTGAGCCACCCAGGGACCCCAAACCATCTGTTAGTTTTGAGCAATGAACAAATAAATAAAATAATTTGGAGAGGTGTTAATCTTTAATTTTATTGGTCTTTTATATTTTATTTGAAATTTCACCCATTTAACATTTTAAAACTTGTAATTTTTAATTTTTTGAATTCTAGTTTTTATTTTTAAACTTTTCTTTTTCTTTATCTTTTATCTTCATTTAGGGCTTTTAGCATTGCTTCTCCTAATATTTTTGTTACATTGAAAATATTTTTTTCCTGTCTCATTCTTAGTCTTTCATATATTTTATTGATTTCTGATTTGCTTTTATAATAGCCAGCAAGCAGCATAGCTGGCAGAGATAGCAGAAGGCAAACTCTCCCCACAAATCAGAAGAATCAGATCCTTTTTTCTCAGCAGAACCTTCACATGCTTCCTGTGTTTCTCCCAGACCTTTCAAGCCTGGATGTTCAAAAAGCCTCATCCCAGAAGACTAGGGAGACTCATAGCCTACTTCTTCCCAGGGTTATAATTCTTGTGCAGATTATATAACCAGCATTTTACACTAGTCTCACCTTATATGGTTATTTGCTGGTTTAAAATTTCTGGATTCCTCCTTTTTGCTTTACTTCACTGGGATGTGAATGCATGCGTGTGTATGTGTGGGCACATTCAGAGTTATGTCCTCAGAAGAGACCACTTCCCCTACATCCATTTCAAACACTGGCTGTTTTTCTCCTATAGCCCTTAAAGAATTGAGCCTGGATGTGAGAAAGACATTTCCTTGCACTCCTCTCTTTCTCCTTCTTAACTCCCACCTCACTTTGATGCTCATGCCATCAGATTATATTAACCACTCTTCCTTCATTGCTGTCATCTACTGACCCTGGTGTCAGTTTCCCTCATACCTAGATGATTTTTGCCCCTGCCTCACTGTCACTCTCTCTAATGTAGTTGTTGTCTTAATTCTTTATTGCAGTACCAGTTAACATAATTTGTGAGCTCAATACAAAATGAAACTATGCATCCCTATTCAAAGATTATTAAGAATTTCAAGGCAGTGATAGCATAACATTAAGCCAAGGGCAGAGTTCTTCAGAGCACAGGTCTGCCTGTATGATGCACAGGTTACACAGCCATGAAGCCGGCCTTGCCTGGTTGAGAGCCACTATTCACCTTCTCTCTTATTGTAATGGATAAAGGAGCTTGTGACATCTCTCTACGAGTGAGTATTAGAGTGAATGCTTCCTACCCCTCCCTCTACACTCTGAGCTTTCTCTTCTCTGGGAAGGCAAGGAAAGGAGAGCTGGTTAGTTAAGAGTTTTTATCCACTGGACTCTACTCATCAGTGGGTGGGGTTAATGTGCTGAAGGCAACTGCTCTTACCTCTTCGTTGCCCTTTTGGATTGTTCCTGCTCAGCCTCAGGGAAGTCATCTTTCACTTCCAGTTTGCATGCAGTGAATCAGATTTTTGCTCATTGTCCCAACATTTCAGGCCAATAATTTGGGCCCTACATCCTCAATCAAGTGGAGAGAGATTATGATACTCCATCTTCGTCTTCAGGTTCAAGCCCTGTTTGTCAGCACAGTTTACTCAACAATTCTATATACTGATAGCTATTGAGAAGCTGCCTCGCCCCCAAGTAAAGCTGACACTTTGATCCCCATGTGGCTTTTACTTCTGTGGATATTTTCTACACTTCGTCTTAGCCAAAAGGCCGAGAAACAATTCTGTGGGTATTTTCTATTAATATTAGAACATCCAGATGGAGAGGAGCAAGATGGCAGAGGAGTAGGCGTCCTAAATTTTGTCTGGTCCCAGGAATTCAGCTAGATGGGTATCAAACGATTCTGAACACCTACGAACTCAACAGGAGATGGAAGAAAAGAATAGCAGCAACTCTCTGAACAGAAAAGCGACTGCTTTCTGGAAGGTAGGATGCATGGAGAAGTAAATCTGAGGTGGTATTAGGGAAGATAGATGGCAGGGGAGGGGGCCTCTGTCAACCGCTACTGGCAAGGGATAGAGCAGCAGAGCACAAAATTGGAACTTTTAGAACTCGGCTCTGCTGAGGGATGTTGCTCCAGTGGCTAAGCGGCTGGTGGAACCCTCACTGGAACCGTGTGGTGTCAGGACCCTTGGGGTCACAGAAAGACCTGGGGTGCCTGAGCGCAGCAGAGCTCCCAGGTATCAGAGTGGGGAAGCTGGCTGCAAAGACGGAGCCAAGGAGTGAGCTCTCAGCTCAGGGTTGCCATAATCTGTGATCCGTGGCACAGTTGGGCCACTGCTCTTCCAGCAGGGACCCAACAAGTGGCAGATCTGGGGAGACTCCCCTTCCTCCCCAGGGAGGAGCAGCATGGGAGTGCACTGCAGGAATCTGCTGGGTTTGGAGACTCCAAACGGAGTCATGTGCCAGAGATAGAAACGCTCGGTCACAGGCCAGGTGAGCAGGGAGTGCGGCCGGAGACTGAGGAGATGGGAGTGATTGACTGCTTTTCTCTGGAGGCTCACTGAGGAGTGGGGTCCCGAGTTCTTGGCTCCTCCGGGGGGAGATTGGGAGGCTGCCATTTTCACTCTTGGCCTCCAAAGCTGTACGGATAGCTTGCAGGGAACAAAAGCTCCCAAGACCAAACCCGAGCAGATTACTTAGCCTGGCCCCTGGCAAGGGTGGGGCAATTCCATCTCCAACAAAGACATTTGAGAACCATGGCAACAGGCCCCTCCCCCAGAAGATCAGCAAGAACCGCCAGCCAAAACCAAGTTTACTGATCAATGAGAACAGCAGAACTCCAGCAGTAGGGGAATACAGCACATAGAATTTATGGCTTTTTTCCCATCATTCTTTAGTCTTTCAAAGTTAATTTTTTTAATTTTCTTTTTTTTCTTTTTCTATTTTTAAAAAATTTTTCTTTTTCCCTTTTTCTTTTTCTTTTCTTTTTTAAAAAGATTTTATTTATTTATTTGAGACAGAGAGAATGAGAGACAAAGAGCATGAGAAGGAGGAAGGTCAGAGGGAGAAGCAGACTCCCTGCTGAGCAGGGAGCCCGATGCGGGACTCGATCCCGGGACTCCAGGATCATGACCTGAGCCGAAGGCAGTCGCTTAACCAACTGAGCCACCCAGGCGCCCTCTTTTTCCCTTTTTCAACCAACATCTTATCAATCCCTTTTTTAAAAATCTTTTTTATTTTTCATTTTTAGACTCATATTCTATCCCTTCATTGTAGTTAACCTTATTTTTGGTATAGATATAAGTTGTTCTCTCATTAAAATTTTGGGATGCAGTTTCTTCTAACAGACCAAAATATACCCTAAATCTCTAGTGTATAGCTTTGTTCTAGTCTCCTGCCTGATCACATTCTCTCCCCCCCCCACTTTTTTTTTTTAATTTCTCTTCTTTTTTCAACCAACTTATCAATTCCTTTATAAAATCTTATATAATTTTCATCTTTACAGTCATATTCCATCCCTTCATCGTATTTACCCTTATTTTTGTACATATATAAGTTTTCCTTTATTTAAAATTTTGGGAGGCAGTTTCTTCTAACAGACCAAAATACACCCAAAATCCAGTGTGTGGCACTGATCTATTCACTAGCCTGATCATATTTGATCATATTCTTTCTTTTTTTTTTTTTCTTTTTTCTTTCTTTCCCTTTCTTTTCCCCTGGTTTCAGGTCTCTTCTGATTTGTTTAGTGCATATTTTTCTGGGGTTGTTGTTACCCTGTTAGCATTTTGTTCTCTCATTCATCTATTCTCCTCTGGACAAAATGACAAGACAGAAAAACTCACCTCAAAAAAAAAAGAACAAGAGGCAGTACCGACTGCCAGGGACCTAATCAATGCAGACATTAGTAAGATGTCGGAATTAGGTTCAGAATGACGATTTCAAAGATACTAGCTGGGCTTGAAAAAAGCATGGACGATACTAGAGAAACCCTTTCTGGAGAAATAAAAGAACTAAAATCTAACCAAGTTGAGATCAAAAAGGCTATTAATGATGTGCAATAAAAAAATGGAGGCCCTAACTGCTAGGATAAATGAGGCAGAAGAGAGAATTAGTGATATAGAAGACCAAATGATGGAGAATAAAGGAGCTGAGAAAAAGAGAGATAAACAACTACTAGATCAGGAGGGCAGAATTCGAGAGATAAATGTTACCACAAGATGAAACAGACTGAAAGTGAAGGGGTGGAAAACCATTTACCATGTTAATGGACATCAAAAGAAAGCTGGGGTGGCGAACCTTATATCAGACAAATTAGATTTTAAACCAAAGACTATAATAAGAGATGAGGAAGGGGACTTTATCATACTTAAAGGGTCTATCCACAAGAAGATCTAATAATTGTAAATATCTATGCCCCTAATATGGGAGCAGCCAATTATATAAACCAATTAATAATAAAAGCAAAGAAACACATCGACAACAATACAATAATAGTAGGGGACTTTAACACCCCCCTCACTGAAATGAACAGATCATTTAAGCAAAAGATCAACAAGGAAATAAAGACTTTAAATGACACACTGGACCAAATGGACTTCACAGATATATTCAGAACATTCCATCCCAAAGAAACAGAATACACATTCTTCTCTGGTGCCCATGGAACATTCTCCAGAATAGATCACATCCTGGGTCACAAATCAGGTCTCAACTGGTACCAAAAGATTGGGATCATTCCCTGCATATTTTCAGACCACAATACTTTGAAACTAGAACTCAATCACAAGAGGAAAGCTGGAAAGAACTCAAATACATGGAGGCTAAAGAGCATCCTACTAAAGAATGAATGGGTCAACCAGGAAATTAAAGAAGAATTTAAAAAATTCATGGAAACCAATGAAAATGAAAACACAACTATTCAAAATCTTTGGGATGCAGCAAAGGCAGTCCTAAGAGGAAAGTATATAGCAATACAAGCCTTTCTCAAGAAACAAAAAAGGTCTCAAATACAGAACCTAACCCTACACCTAAAGTTGCTGGAGAAAGAACAGCAAATAAAGCCTAATCCCAGCAGGAGAAGAGAAATAGTAAAGATCAGAGCAGAAATTGATGAAATAGAAACCAAAAGAATAGTAGAACAGATCCACAAAACTAGGAGCTGGTTCTTTGAAAGAATTAATAAGATTGATAAACCCCTGGACAGACTTATCTAAAAGAAAAGAAAAATGACCCAAATAAATAAAATCATGAATGAAAGAGGAGAGATCACAACCAACACCAAAGAAATACGAACAATTATAAGAACATATGAGCAACTATATGCCAACAAATTTTAGATAATCTGGAAGAAATGGATGCATTCCTAGAGATGTATAAACTACCAAAAGTGAACCAGGAAGAAATAGAAAACCTGAACAGACCCGTAACCACTAAGGAAATTGAAGCAGTCATCAAAAATCTCCCAAGAAACAAAAGCCCAGGGCCATATGGCTTCCCAGGGGAATTCTACCAAACATTTAAAGAGGAACTAATACCTATTCTTCTGAAACTGTCCCAAAAAATAGAAATGGAAGGAAAACTTCCAAACTCATTTTATGAAACCAGCATTACCTTGATCCCAAAATCAGACAAAGACACTATCAAAAAGGAGAATTACAAACCAATATCCCTGATGAACATGGATGCAAAAATTCTCACCAAAATACTAGCCAATAGGATCCAACAGTACATTAAAAAGATTATTCACCACAACCAAGTGGAATTTATTCCTGGGCTGCTAGATTGGCTCAAAATCTACAAATCAATCAATGTGATACAGTACATTAATAAAAGAAAGAACAAGAACCATATGACCCTCTCAATAGATGCAGAAAAAGCATTTGACAAAGTGCAGCATCCTTTCTTGATTAAAACTCTTCAGAATGTAGGGATAAAGGGTATCATAAAAACCTCAATATCATAAAAACCATCTATGAACAACTGACAGTGAATATCATTCTCAATGGGGAAAAACAGAGCTTTCCCCCTAAGGTCAGGAACATGGCAGGGATGTCCACTATCCCCACTGCTATTCAACATAGTACTAGAAGTCCTAGCCACAGCAATCAGACAACAAAAAGAAATAAAAGACATCCAAATCGGCAAAGAAGAAGTCAAACTCTCACTGTTTGCAGATGATATGATACTTTATGTGGAAAACCCAAAAGACTCCACCCCAAAACTGCTAGAACTCATATAGGAATTCAGTAAAGTGGCAGGATATAAAATCAATGCACATAAATCAGTGGAATTCCTATACACCAACAACAAGACAGAAGAAAGAGAAATTAAGGAGTTGATCCTATTTACAATTGCACCCAAAACCATAAGTTACCTAGCAATAAATCAACCAAAGAGGCAAAGAATCTGTACTCAGAAAACTATAAAATACTCATGAAAGAAATTGAGGAAGACACAAAGAAATGGAAAAACGTTCCATGCTCATGGATTGGAAGAACAAATATTGTGAAGATGTCAATGCTACCTAGAGCAATTTACACATTTAATGCAATCCCTATCAAAATACCATCTGCTTTTTTCAAAGAAATGGAATAAATAATCCAAAGATTTGTATGGAACCAGAAAAGACCCCGCATAGCAAGAGGAATGTTGAAAAAGAGAAGCAAAGCTTGTGGCATCACAATTCCGATCTTCAAGCTCTATTATAAAGCTGTAATCATCAAGATAGTATGGTACTGGCACAAAAACAGACACATGGATCAATGGAACAGAATAGAGAGCCCAGAAATGGACCCTCAACTCTATGGTCAACTAATCTTCAACAAAGCAGGAAAGAATGTCCAATGGAAAAAAGACAGTCTCTTCAACAAATGGTGTTGGGAAAATGGGACAGCCACATGCAGAAGAATGAAACTGGACCATTTCCTTACACCACACACAAAAATAGACTCCAAATGGTTGAAAGACCTAAATGTGAGACAGGAGTCCATCAAAATCCTAAAGGAGAACACAGGCAGCAACCTCTTTGACCTCAGCCACAGCAACTTCTTCCTAGAAACATCGCCAAAGGCAAGGGAAGCAAGGGCAAAAATGAACTATTGGGACTTCATCAAGATAAAAAGCTTTTGCACAGCAAAAGAAACAGTCAACAAAACCAAAAGACAACTGACAGAATGGGAGAAGATATTTGCAAGTGACATATCAGATAAAAGGCTAGTATCCAAAATCTGTAAAGAACTTATCAAACTCAACACCCAAAGAACAAATGATCCAATCAAGAAATGGGCAGAAGACATGAACAGACATTTTTGCAAAGAAGACATCCAAATGGCCAACAGACACATGAAAAAGTGCTCAACATTACTCGGCATCAGGGAAATCCAAATCAAAACCTCAATGAGCTACCCCCTCACACCAGTCAGAATGGCTAAAATTAACAAGTCAGGAAATGACAGATGCTGGTGAGGATGCAGAGAAAGGGGAACCTTCCTACCCTGTTGATAGGAATGCAAACTGGTGTAGCCACTCTGGAAAACAGTATGGAGGTTCCTCAGAAAGTTGAAAATAGAGCTACCGTATGACCCAGCAATTGCACTACTTGGTATTTACCCGTAAGATACAAAGGTAGGGATCCGAAGGGGTAAGTGCACCCCAATGTTTATAGCAGCAATGTTCACAATAGCCAAACCATGGAAAGAGCCAAGGTGTCCATCAACAGATGAATGGATAAAGAAGAGGTGGTATATGCAGCCATCAAAAAACCCGAAATCTTGCCTTTTGCAATGACGTGGATGGAACTAGAGGGTATTACACTAAGCGAAATAAGTCATTCAGAGAAAGACATGTATCATATGATCTCACTGATTTGAAGAATTCTTAATCTCAGGAAACAAACTGAAGGTTACTGGAGTGGTGGGGGTGGGAGGGATGGGGTGGCTGGGTGATAGTCATTTGGGAGGGTATGTGCTGTGGTGAGTGCTGTGAATTGTGTAAGACTGTTGAATCACAGACCTGTACCTCTGAAACAAATAATACATTATATGTTTAAAAAAAAAAAAAAGGAGAAGATAGTAGGCAGGGAAAAATGAAGGGGGGGAAGTCGGAGGGGGAGACGAATCATGAGAGACTATGGACTCTGAGAAACAAACTGAGGGTTCTAGAGGGGAGGAGGGAATGGGGGATGGGTTAGCCTAGTGATGGGTATTAAAGAGGGCACTGGGTGTTAGACACAGACAATGAATCATGGAACAGTACATCAAAAACTAATGATGTATGGTGATTAACATAACATAATAAAATAAAATTAAAAAAAATATTAGAACATCCAATGTGATACTTTCCATCTACACCTTTCAGTAAGGAAGCATTGTCCTGAAACACGGTCACATGGTTCTCCAGTTGCTGGTTTGTTTTTTTCTTTTCTTGCTGAATACTCTTCTCCTTTAATAGACTTGAATTTGAAAAAAACCATGTCTGCCCACATTTATGGTTTTAAACCTCCCTTTCTCTGACTGGCAGGAAAAACAATTTTGGCAGAGGTGAGCATCAGTTGACCCCTTTGTTTCTGACAACCTCAGGGAAGGAAAAACATGACTGATAATAAGAGGGGATTGCTTTAGGGCCAAGCCAGCTGACAGTCTCAGTCAAGCAATGACTTTGGTCTCAGGATCTTTTTTGACAAGTAATATTCTCTGAGTAAGCAGGAAGGACAACACCAGCAGTTTGTATTTTTAGAACATAAAGAGATTTTCTCTCTGTCATTCCCTAAAACCCCAGCGTGTTCCCTCTATTTAGATTGAGGGACTTTTACGAATCTACCGTGTGAAATGTGTTGAGGTGGTGGCTCATTATATCACAGATGGTCTTCTTTATTTGGATGCAGGTGAGTAATTTCTTTCTGGTATAGGAATGAGTCATAATTGTACCCCTTATAAACATAATGTTTATTTTTATGGTACGGACACTGATGATCTCTTTGCATTGGCCACAAGAAAGCGAAGCTCCAAAATCTATATCCCACCTCTCACAACTGTAAGTTTCCTGCATTGCAAAAGCTAATTTAATTCTGACTTTATTTTACCTTTTCTCCTCCTTCCCACCCCCCTTTCTCATCATTAGCTTCTGGTTTTAGATTTTACACATTTGGTGTTGCGTTTCAACATGTCACTTGAAGTCCTTTCTAGAAGAGGGAAAGGTGTGTATAAGTACACAGAAAAGGAATTATAAAAACAGCACAAGATCATTTGATCTTGACACACAGAATTTAAGTCACAGAAATTTGAAATCATGTGGATAAGAGATGCAGCACTGGAAATTTAAATTTTTAATCCCAGGTTCCATCACTTGTCATTTCTGTGGCCTTGTAAATGTCTCACAAAGAGAGATTTCTGCTCTGAAAAAAATTTAGGAATCTGACCTGATGTTCAGAGGTAATGTGAGGACTAATTTGTTCATGTGCAGTATAAATTTAAAAGCTGAGATTCATGGAAGAGAAATTAGTATTGTTAACTACGTCTTTGGGAGATAGGCAGGCTAGTGCTTCATGCAAAATCCACAAGCTGAATATTAACTCTGCCCCAGTAAGTGTCCCTTAACTGCAATACACATCATTCACTACTGAGGAAAGCCCTGTTACAGTTCCTAGTAACATCAGTGCTGGGGCTTTTCTGAACTAATTAAAAATTTACAATTACTTTCACTGAAGTATTTCCTTCTTAATTTTTAGCTCTGCTTCAAAGGTGTTATTTAACAACATAACAATGCACCCATTGATTCCAACCATCCTGGTTAAGTATACAGAGGATGTTCACCAACATTTTGTCTGAAACCACTCCTTTTTCGACTAGCTGTCAACAAGAGACCATCTCTCTGTTCCAAGTGAAACTAAGTCATTATCACTGATGCTTCAGCTTTTCTTTCATCTTATGGACTCCAGGGCATTAAGATAATGAGTTGGCTTCCCTCCTTCCCAAAGAGTAGTGGTGTCCACTCTGTTTCAGTTAACATTTAAATTTTTGACTGCACACAGCATTTAACCTGTTCAAATCCTTGTAGCTTCATTCAGCAAGGGTAATTCAGGTCCATGTAAAATATAACATGCAGAACCAAAGCATTAGATGTCATACATGTGCTAGGTTCTTTCCCTTAGTAGAATCAATACCCATTTATTCATGTTAATTTACTGTGTATTATGTAAGTGCCTGCAAGGTGAATTAAGGACCAGATTTTCTCATTTATTGGAACCACCAAGAGGCTTAGGTGGGGACAGGAAGTCCCGGAAGGGTCAAGGATGATAACTCCATTTTGCTTGTGTGTGTGGGAAATCAGCCAACTGAAGACAGCCTCATCAGCAGCATTTGGTTTTCCGGGGCAGTGCCATGTAAACAGTGGTCTTTTAACATACAGGTTTTACAGTATTTAGTAAACTAGAAATACCAAATATGTATACTCACTTTTTCAATCAAAAGATATTCAGCACTCTACCAGTAAATACCGTATTTCGTCTTTAGTTTTATAAGGACTGAAATAAACTTCCATAAATGATTATCTTACTTATTTGTTAAATTAAAACAGTGACTAAAAATTCTTTTGGTGTTGTATCTCACAACATACTCCAGTGTGATGCTTAATTTGAATTAAATATATTTGATTTATTTTGGTTATCCTCTCTACAATCTCAGTATGTGTTTCAAGGAGTTTAAAGATACAAGTAATAGGAGGCAATTTAACATGTTGGAGTTAACTTCAAAGCTGTGTTGATTTGAGGCAAGCTTTTTTGTTCTTAACTTCGTTTTTCTTACCCATAAAATGTAGATAATTGTCCTTATATTCCAAAGCTGTAACAAAGCTTAAAGAAGATAATGTACATAAAACATAGAGTGTAACATTCGGCATACTATATGGACTCAGTAAGAGGTAACTGTTATTGATTATCTTGGTTTAATAAAGAAACAATGTTATTGGGGCACCTGGGTGGCTCAGTCGGTTAAACTTACGACTCGGTTTTGGCTCAGGTCATGATTTCATGGGTTGTGGGATCGAGCCCTGCTCAAACAGGGAGCCCTGCTCAAACAGGGATTCTCTCTCTGTCCTCCTGCCCCTCCCCCTGCTCTCTCTCTCAAATAAATAAATAAATCATTAAAAAAGAAACAATGTTACTCAAGGATACAGTAACTAATCTCTATTATGAGTTCTACATGCCATTTAAATGTTATGGTTACTGTTTAAATATTATTATGGAAATGTATGATGGCCACTCTAATTGGGATATAGCAGTTATAATCAAAGTTCTTGCTCCCCAGGAGCTAAGTTGGAATTACCATCAATGCTGTCTTTTTGAGAGGGTGATACCAATATGGAAGGAGAAATTGGTCTATAGATGTTATTTTGTCACCTGTATAGTAACAAATATTTTCTGGCTTTCTGGCCCACAGATTTACAGGTGGTGAACCCTTCCATTATCCTCGTTCTAAGTGATGGCTAGTCTCTCTTCAGTGACTGAATTTAGATTTTTCAACCTGTAAGACACCACAAGTGTCTGCCTCACTCCACAGGAAGTGTTCATGAACTCACTTAAGTGAAAATAAAACAGCTTCTGTTAATTCCGTGCTACTACACGCCCAGGACTCTACCCAGGCATTTCATATAGTACTCAAAGACACCTGACTTTTCAGGTGAGGAAGCTGAGACTTGGCAGGCTTCATCACTTGCCCATGATCCTAGTGTTGGAATGTACAAAGGAAGGATGTAATTAGAATCTTCTCAACTCTGAGCCTGTGTGCCCACTATTGCTACTTATATCCCATACCATTCCTTTATGTGGTTATTTTTTAAAAAATTAACATTAATTTTTCTCATCTTTATAATAAGCTTGTAGGCTTCCACAGAGCAGGACGACGGTTCATTCATCTATGTAAAGTAGAGGTGTTAGTATCGGCTATTAGAAAGCTAACACCCAGTCTGTACGCCTTCTTGTGACTTCAGAAATGTCTGACATATCTAGAGGAATAGGGGAGTAGGCCATGATTCATGGGGGGATGTGAATGAGCTGAAGGGCCAAGAAGATTAAGGAAGATTCTCCTCCTCTTAAGAAGGGAAGAGGAAGGTTTGCAAATTTGGTTCAAGAACAATGACAGTGGAGACACTATTTCGAATATTTCAGGGACTGTGTTCCTCAGATTGCTCCTCAGCACTGCATAGTGTTGGCCAGTCACCTCTTTCCAGAAGGTTCTGAGCAGAGAAAGTTGCAACAAGGTGGAGAGCTGTATTCTTTGAATGTCTGAGAAATGTGAAGGTATCAGGTGATGGTGATAGTGGTAGTAGAACTTGATAGTTTTCCTCCCTCATAAGTGGGAATATCTTGTTTTAATCAGAATTAAATGTAGGTAAATGTTTTTGTTTTACTGCTGAGTGAACTGAGGCTCAGAAAGGTTAAATAAACTTCTCTAAATCTCACAACCATCAATTGGCAGATGAGGGAGGAGTCTCTCTCTCCCCTGGAGAGTGAAATGGAGGAGAAACCACTTCTTGTGGATGGAAGCTTCACTCTGGTACTTTATCCATTTTTAACCTGTGTTGGGAATAGTAAGGCTGCTTTTGCGTGATCAGGACTGGTCACGGGGAGGAGAAAGCTGCTGATGGTTAATAGGGGATTGCATTTGGAAGCACAAGTGAAACAGCCCCTTGAGTTCTTCCGAATTATGAGGGATTTGAAAAGGGCCAGGGATCCCCAAATTCTGCAGATGAGGTTGATCTCAACAGAATATTGTTATTATGCATTATTGTATATTTGCATTTGTGCCATGGACCTAATCCAGTGTCTTACATGCTTTGTTGAGTTGAAAGGCACTAGAAGGAAAATCTAGTTTTCATGATGTAATCTGAAGTCCTATCTATCAGTTTCAGAGTAGAAATAGAAGCCACTATAGATATTTTAAGTACAGAGGAATTTAATATAGGGAAGTAGGGGCTTGCAAAATTGTTGGAAGGGCTGAAGAAGTATGTTATAAACTGGCTTCCAGTTCTGATTCTCAGCACCAGGCAGAACTGCCCCACTGTGGGAAGTTCTAGAAGCTGCTACCTCTGAGGCCACCCTGGGAGCAGATGGGATCAAGACTTTGATGCTGCTGCTTCTGTTCTCTTGCTTCAAGTGCTTCTCCTGCCCAGGGAGCTGAAGAATGACTTCACAGTTGTGATCCAGGGCTTAGGAAGCCAAATTGGGAAGTCTTGCTGCTGCCATGATCTCCAACATGCCTTCTCAACATCCAGAAAGCTAGAGAAGGGACACCAGAACACTGCTACAGAGATAGCTCATGTTTCCACAACTACGCAGGCCAGCAGAAACAGACAAAAATGAAGAAAGATGGCCTCCACCTCACTCCTGCCTTGCAGTCTCTCTGGGAATTCAACCTGAACTGCAAGGGAGTCTAGGAAATGTAGTTTGTAGTTTTCCAAAATCTCCAAGTGGTAGGAGCCACCTATGGAGGTTGAGTGAACCAACTCACCTTGTGGGTAAAGAGTAAGCCACTCAGTTCTCAGGGCTCAATTTCTTCAACTAAAAATGAGAATAATAATAACAGTACCTATCACCAGAAGTTCTTGTTGGGATAAAGCAAGGCAAGAAAAAGATGCATCATTTATAAAATATTATTTTAAACTTGGCAGACTTGCTCAGCTGTGATCTGTGAATCATTAATTCAACAAATGTTTATGGTTCAAGCATGGTTCTAGGCACATGGGATGGATCACTAAACAAAATGGGCAAAAATCCCTGCCACAAAGAGCTCAACTTTTAGTGGGGACAGAGGGTTAATAAAACTTAGCCTTCATAAGTACATCATACAGCATTTTGGAAGGACCAAGGTTATGGGGGTGAGGGGGAAGAGTACATATGGAGAATGCCAGTAGTGGGGGAGGCTCACTGGGAAGGCGGGATTTGAGCAAAGGTGTGGAGAAGTGCAGAAATGAGCTGAATTAATGCTGAGAAATTTGAAGGGAGAATTCTAGCAAATGCACTGATGAGGCAACATGCCTAGTATGTCAGAAGGAAAAGAAAACGTAGCAAGGAAGTCACTGGGGCTACAGAAGAAAGTAAAAGGGGAGAGTACAAGGTAATGGGGCCAGAGGGGTCATGGGGGCTGGATCACATGGCCTGGGTTGGCAGGGAGGTGTTACTTCTGAGTGAGATATGAAGCCCCTGGAAAGTTCTGATCAAAGGGAACATGAACCTACTTATGTTTTCAAGGATCACCCCAGGCTGCCGAGGTGAGAATAGACAGACACACACCCTTATCCAGCGGTACATAACAACATATGCACTGATGCATAATTTGTTCAATAAATACTTATTAGGAACCTATTATGTGCCAGACACAGTACTGTGTGCTAGAGTACTCTGGGCAGCAAGACTGATGCCAGTTCCCCCAGTGAGGTTAATCTAGGACCGGGAAGCTGGGTCCTAAGTGTTTAGCATAGAAGGCCTGAGCCACGATGGGCTTTGAGGATGTGGGGGCGGGGTGGGGGAGAAAGGTGGAGACCACAGTGGTAAGGCGCCACAGTGGTAAGTCAAATACAGTCCTGAAGCTATTAAAATATTCTGGAAAAAACCATCATATATATATATATATATATATATGTGTGTGTGTGTGTGTGTGTGTGTGTGTGTATGATCAATATGTTAATGAACACTGAAGCTGTTAAGCAACAAGTTTTGAAAAGTGTCAACTTCGAATAATTGATCCACTTCACAATTCACTGACGTTCAATGGAGTGAACTGGAGAATTTTTGGACATCTCACAACATCTCACGTGATTGTCGTTAGGCAATTACGGCACAGGATTGGCTGCAGAATAGAAATGAAGTATTATATCTGTTATCCCGTCGGGTGGTACAGAAGCATTCCTATAGCATTACACATCTGCTAGTAATATCATTCAGGTTTGCTCTGCAATTACCTAATTGCGTGATTTCTCCTCTTTCAGTAATCTTATCTTGTAAGATTTTATCATTCCCATTTACCCTGCCTCAGCCACAGAGATCATTCTCACGTCTCCATACGCAGACTGGTGGCACAGCAACTTGTCAACGCCCTCCCCCCACTGTGGGAGTTGCTTCTCAGACATGTCCTCTTATTCTCTCTTCCATAAAATCTTTGTTTTTAGTTGCGAGAATAAAGAGCTTCATTAGCTATTTTTTGTTTTAATTTTTTTTTCTCTATCAAACCACCCTCTTTCCGCAGACAGCTTAATTTAGGACATCTAGGTGTAAACAGCTTGTTAGGTACAAAGAAAATATTGAGATATTGGATGGCTACAAAACATCACCTATTGAATGACTGGGGTTCTAGGTGTTTGAAAGTTTAATTTTCTTTGGCTCCAGTTCCTAAATTGGGTTAGAGGAGGTCAGGCACAAGCTTTATTGCTGGGAGAGGTGTAAGAATTGATCACCTCTGGGTCTAAATAAATCAGTAAACACGTGGAATATTATAGCATTGCCCCACTGATGTATAGGTTCTGTTGACATATACACATCCTTATATATATCGGGGCTGGCATTAGGGTGAGGCAAGGGAGGGGCCTAGGGTGCAAAATTTAAGGAGGCACTTCCTCTCAGGCTGGTACAAGTGGGGTGTCGTTTCTGAAGGCTTCTGGCCAACCCTGCACTTGCGGTGCCTCCTTAAATCCTGTACCCAGGTGCCTTGCTTGCTCGACCCTAGTCTTGTCTTTTGATTTCCAACTAATCATGTTGTGTCAAGGTTATGAAACCTGAATACTTTTGTGTATGCTTCTCGGTCTAGGAAGAGCGTTCTGTGCTGGATCCTCCAATATGCCCTGTAAATATTTACATACCTATTTGCCATTAAAGGTCCTGCTCATGGGTTTCCTCCTGAGTGCCCACGCCCCCATTTCCAACCCCACAACACTTGGCATAGGACCCTATTTGTTTGATACCTCTCTCCAGATTTCAAAATCTTTGAGGAAAGGGATGATGTCATATTTGTGTTTGTGTCCCTAGCACCTCACCCTGGGCCCTACACATAGCGGCCCTCCATGAATGTTTAGTGAGTAAATGAA
The DNA here is from genome assembly GCF_011800145.1 of Mirounga leonina. Lineage (NCBI taxonomy): Eukaryota > Metazoa > Chordata > Mammalia > Carnivora > Phocidae > Mirounga > Mirounga leonina. Next base: position 20,544,563 of record NW_023270314.1, on the reverse strand, counting down.
AAAGTACTGCAGTCAAAAACACTCTATGTGTAGAAGCAGTCCTTTTGAACTGAACCACATTTAAAAAAGCGGATCTCCTCCCAATGCAAATGAATCCTGATTGTGTTCCACCGAGGGACGATTTGCCATTACTGTCTGTTGACTGTGTAAGTGAAATAAAGTACAGAAGATGATTTCTAGAAAAGAGATACCTAAAATGTCAGGCACATTATTATCTAAGGCTTAGCCAGCTGCCAGCTAATTACCTTAGCCACAGGTTCTAAAGTAAACACAGATGCAGCAGAAGTAATTACCACCAGAAAGCAAACACACCTCTGCTGCAGCCAGAAAGGCAGCCTGGGGTGGCTCTTTGTAGGGAACCTTGGCAGGCTGGAGAAAGCCCAGAGACGATGGAGCAGGGAGGGACCCAGGCATCTTGATGGGAGGCTGGGAGGGAGACCAATTGAAGAAAGAAGAATTGTTTGATGGAAAAAGTGATGGGAGGGCCATTAAGCTTCCCACCCATATTTGAAGGGCTGCCATGTGAAAGGGAGTTTCGGGTAATTCTGGGCTATCGCAGAGACCACTACCTGCAGTTATAAAACAAAAACCACTGAGAAAAAAAGCAAAACATTTTCTTAACATCAACATCAGCCTATTATCTGTATAATCACATTTCTTGTACTAGCGCCTGCCCAGGTCAGGCACCCATCCCTGATTGCACAGAAGAGCAAGGGTAGAGGAAGCATATTACTTGTCCAAGGCCATGCAGGGACTGAACGCAAATTCACATTATTGGTTGGCCGAGCCTGTGCTCTGTCCTCTATGTTAGTTGGACATCACTGGCCATCTGATAGGACCGCCCTCGAGGAAATGGAGCTCTCTGTCCATACTTGCATTGGTGGAGTACCTTATAGCTGACCAGGCACTTTTGTACATGTTACAACAAGTCTCTGAAACAGGCATAAAAAGGAACTAAATCCTATTGCAAGGACTAACTAGTTCAGAGTCACACAGCCAGGTATGAGCTGGCTGGGACTCTGGCTTTAAGTGACTCTCCCGCTCCACAGGGGCACTTTCCAGAAGGGACTTTTAGGACATGTTGGAGAGCCTATTTCTTTACCAAGAGGGAGGCTGGATTTGGTGGCAAGCAAACAGTCCCAAATGTCGGTGAGCCTCCATTGCTTATACTTAACTCTTCTTTTTATAACACCCATCACAAAAAAGGGAATAAAGGAAGAGTTATTTTAGTGCAAGGTAATAGTGTTGAGTACAGGTGGGCTTCCAGGTGGAGTAATCTTGCACAGGCAGTAGCAGTGGGTCTAGAAAAAGGACAGAGGGCACAGGCAACATCAATTTGTATAAAATAGTAAACAACAAAAAAACCTTAAAAACGAGTTATGTGAAAAATGATGTGAAAAATTTTGTGAAATAGGATTCCCTGCAAAATGGAATGTGAAACAATTCTGGATGCTAGCATATAATTTTCAATGAATTTTTAAGATCAGGAGGGTTAGATGGGAAAAGGAATATTATTTAATATAAATGAATTTTTAGTTAATGGGCATCTTCATTCAAATGTGTATATATATATATATATATATATTCTCTTTATTCCAGAGGTATTTTCTATTGCATTTAAGTTTTGCAACTAAAATTGAGTGGAAATTTTTTGTGTGATGTTTTGGTAAGAGGTTAGGTTTGTAAGAAATGTAGATTTTAAAACATCTAAAAGATGTCAAGAGGGAGATTTAGGCTATTGAAACAATGTACCTCTGGGCAGCACTGCCTTTTTGAGATCAAAACAATCCAGATGAGGCCCATAGGTTTACTGTCCAGAATGCACTGATTGGTTACCCTGGAGGTGGTTGGGCTCCGGAGGACTGAGGCATAACCACCGAATATGTGAGACTAATTGGTAAGCTCCTTTACTATGACGGAGAAAAACAGAATGGAATATTTATGTAGATGGTTAATGCAGGGGCACCTCTCAAATAAATAAATAAAATCTTTAAAAAAAATGGCTAATGCATTCTGACCTCAGTAAAGGAGTCAACCTAGGGATCAAAATTACATTCAGAACACTTCAGAATGACTGAAAAAACAGATTGGGGCTCTCACTGATCATAATTTGTAATTATACATTTTATTGTGTGATTGCTAGTTTATTTTTGCCCTCTGTTTAGATTATTTTACTTGCCATAGCCTGTCCAGTGTCTAGCACATGGACTGACATGAAGTAGGAATTCAATAAACATTCTCTCAAATGAATGAATGAATGAATGGTGTCTTTAAACAATGATGCCATCATGCAATCACCCATCCTGGGGACTGGATTTCTCTTGAGCACAGGTCAACACACTCTCTACCCTGGGCAATGTAGGAAACAGATGACATATATACTTCCTGGTTCCTTTTTTACTACAATCATCGTTACTTCCTATCTAGCAAATTATTATTATACAACTATTATAATACAATTGAATAAATTACAAGTGTTGTCACATCATTTACTTTCCAGGCCTCTGGGATTCCTGAGGGTAGGAGCTGTATGTTCATTATCTGCATGTTCTGTCCCCTGGTGCTCAGCAACAGTGCCAGATGCATGATGAATATTTGTTGAGTGAGTAAATGATTACCTTACTGAGAATACACCTAATTCAGGGACAGGAAATAATGACGCTGTCACTGTTGCCTCTTAGGTCATGGCAGATGTCTCTATTGATCATGGAACTCTTTCCCACTGAGGTTAGACAGGATCATGGCCTCCTTCCTTAGCAAAGCTCCAAGCAGTGTAAGCAATTTACTGGAGTTGGTAAGTTGAAATCTGTTTCCTATCTCTGTCTTATTATCTTAGTTGGACCCTGGGGGTCACCCATTTAGGGGTGTTACACTGGTTAGGATTCAACAATAAACATTTATCTACTACTTACTATTCATTGTGCTACATGTTGGGGATATGAAAATGTATAACATAAGAATATGCTCCTCACCTTTATTTTTTTAAAGATTTATTTATTTATTTAAGAAAGGCGGGGCACAGGAAGAGGGAGAGAGAGAATCTCCAGCAGACTCCCTGCTGAGTGAGGAGCTGGACAAGGGGCTCAATCTCACGACCCTGAGATCATGACCTGAGCCAAAATCAAGAGTCAGATGCTTAACAAACTGAGCCACCCAGGCACCCCTATGTTCCTCACCTTTAAAAAACTCATTCTACAGTGAGGAAGAAAGATCCCAAAACTCAAAATGATAACAGAGTATGATATTTGTTATACTAGAAGCGCATATAGAAGATATAGGAACATAAGAAGGGCGAAATATATTATCTCAGGGAAAGTGTGTGTGTGTGTGTGTGTGTGTGTTGGGCAGGCACATAGGGGAAGTTCAAGGAAATATGTGGAGAGGAAGTGATAATTGAACTGGCTTTGAAAAATGAGATAGATCACGTGGGGAATATTATTTCAGACAGGAAAAAGTAGGAATAAAGACATACTAAATATGAATGCACATCCCCTCCATAATACATGCATTAGCACTGTGGCTGGCATGTTTCTAGGGTGATAGTGTTTGGGCCAAATAAATGGATCCATTCATGTTGAAATTTTAGTCTCTGGAGAAGATATTTTGAGTAGATTCCCTTCTTGGTGTATCTGAGATCATACCACATAAACTCATCTACACATTCAGCTGGCCCCTCCTATAGTCCATGCCAGAAGTAGCTTTACGGTGTTTTATGTTATGAGGGAGAAAGATGTTTGCACACTATATGGAAAAACCATCATTTTGCTCAGCTAATCCAATCCAATAAAATAAATAGTTCAAACAATCGGCTGTTTGACGTCATGTAAATCAAATACCCAACACTCTGATCATGCCTTGATTCTGTCCACATTACCCACCTTCCCAAAGTTCTGGGGTCAAGAAGAGTAAAGGTAAAGAGTGAGCAAGAAGACAAAAGGTGCCTTTTAGGATTAGGGCAGTTTAATTAAATACCTGAAGAAGTTCTAGAGGTCCCTTTTAAACTTAATAGATTTGGAAGCAAGCTTATTTTCTTCCAAACCAAACCTGTTCCTCCTCCATCCCTGTCTGTTCCAGTCAATCTCTCCTCCATATTGGAAACCTCAGGGATTTCTTTCACTTTTTCTCCCTCTACCTCACATCTATGTAGCTAATTAATTCTGTTAATTCAAAAATGTACCCCAAGGGCGCCTGGGTGGCTCAGTTGGTTAAGCGACTGCCTTCGGCTCAGGTCATGATCCTGGAGTCCCTGGATCGAGTCCCGCATCGGGCTCCTTGCTTGGCAGGGAGTCTGCTTCTCCCTCTGACCCTCCCCCCCTCTCATGTGCTCTCTCTCTCTCTCTCATTCTCTCTCTCTCAAATAAATAAATAAAATCTTTAAAAAAAAAAATGTACCCCAAATCTAACCTTTCTTCTCCACCTCTCATTACTGCCTTGTTAACCCCTCATCTTATTTTTTTTTTTATGTTGGTTACCATCACCATAGCCCTCTAACTGGTCTCCTAGTCCCTGGAAAACCCAAAGCTCCACTGCTCAAGTTATGATCCAGTAAAGTTATGATCCAGTAAACTCTAATGAGCCATCCCTGTAGATGATCAAGTTCAAACTTCCTCATGGATCATAAGCTCCCTGAGGGGAGGACATGTGACTGTCTTGTTCATCTAGCACAGTGTGCATGGTAGGTCCTCCATAATATTTTTGAATGAATGGATGAGCACAGAATTTTGCACAATTTAGTCTGAATATATCTGGTCAGAATCATCCCCCCGCCCCACTACTCCCTATCATGTATAAAAAACTCTAGTCACACTCAGTTTCTCACCTTTCTCTAAAAATGCTATGTCCTTCCATAGTGTTATGTCTTCTCTTTGGTTGGATTTCCATTTGTTTCTTCTCCTTCTAGAAGTGGTACTTCTTTAGATAAAGTACAAATCTCTAAATAAAGTAAAATGATAAACCCACTGTACTCCTACTGCCTTATGGATCTCTATTGTTCACACAAATCTAATAATAGGTTTTAATAAAAGGTTTACATATTTGCTCTTCACACATTGTTTACTCTCTGACCTTCTTTTTATTTCATACTGTTTATAAATATTTTGTGTAGATGAAGAGTTTAAGAAAGCTATTTATCTAATAAGTTCTGGAAGAGAAAAATGACCCAGCACAGACAGGTTAGAGAAAATAATTAGACCAAACCCAGTCATCATGTGTCTATATAGTTCTAGAGCTACACAAATCTGAATAAACTATCCAGAAAGACCCCTCTGTATTAGCTACCAAATAGTAATGGGTAGAGGATGCAGCCTCTCCCCGACCCCACCCTGTATATCTTTGCCATCCTTTTCACTCTTGTATTTTCTAGGAGAAATCATTACTGTTAATACTCCTAAACCTGGGTCATCAGCAATTCTTACCTACTTTTCTCTCACTTTTCCTCTTTCTCATATATTTGAAACAGAGCAGTCAACTGTCAATGATGAAAAATAAATACTGAATGTTATATTAGGAAGTGCAATGAACAAATACATATAGAGAAGGTAAAACCATCCACTACTATATGCCAACTCTATTATAGATGATAGAAAATGTGAGAAAAAAAATATATTGCAGTGGGCATTCAGGGAGCATTGAGATTCTAAAAGATGCATACATGTACAGTCAAGTAGAAGACAATGATGAACCCAGCTGGCTGGGCAGACATGAACAAACCTTCAGCTCTAACTTTATTGAAAGAGGGCGTGACACTGCCTACATAATTCTCCTCTGCCCATATCATAGTCAAAGGAAAAAGAAAAAAGAGAGGATACCCAATGATTTTGTGTCCCTGGAGCTAATGTGCATTCAGGAATGTATTTAGAAGGCATGAGAGTGGTATGGCCATGTCTCTTCTTGCTAGTTCCTTTTTCTATAGCCCCCTGCCACTTGTTTGTTGTTCCTCTGTGTTCCTTTGCAGCTGTGCTTAGTTCCAGATAAGGCTCTTCCCCAAAGCAGAGTAAGATCCTAGGAGGCAAGAACCATTGAGAGAAGGAAATAAATACAAGGCAACATAATTTTACTGAGCGCTTCCTTTGTGCCAACCATTGGGTTAGGCATCAGAAGCATGATAAAGGAAAAAGAAACAATCGAAAGAGTGTGCAATCTTGTTTGAGAGATAAGAGTGACATAGTTGAAATAACTGGAAGTTGGTAAAAATGATGCTGTATCTTATTTTTAAGGAGCTACCTTGGAAGTACAGTTAAAGGGAAGGGAGGGGTTCGTGCTGGCGGAAGGAGTAGAAAAAACATCAGGAAAGTGGTAAGGATAGAAAGTAGCTAGACAAAAAGTAAAATGTAGAATTGTGCAGAGAATAAAAGATCAGTTAAGTGTATCAATGTAGAATGAATGGATCAGTAAAAAAAATTAAAAATGAGTTGATATAAAAAGGAGAATGATTTTTAATCTTGGAGAAGTAAGTATAGATAATGTTTAATTTTTATAGTACAGAGTTTATTTAGAAGAACTAATTGTGCTTTTAACTTATGCTTGAACTCTGTACGTAAAAAAATGAAAGTACTAACCATCTTTATATTTTCTCATAAAACTATTCCATTGCAATTGAAAAAAAGGGAATGAGATTAAAATGGGTTTCAAAGTAACTGTCAAGCCTCTGCTATTGTAGTAGGGTAATTTTTTCACCAAAATATTGAAAACAATTTTATCACTTGTGCTCAGGGTGAAATTCATATGAGAAAAATAATATTTTACAAATATTAAAATTACATTATTTTCATAGATACACACATAAATCTATTTTGGCCCCCCAAATACACAATCTATAAATTATGAATATATATACTGTAAGTAGATGATAACTTATAGACTAAAGTCTTATGATAATGGCAATTTAGACTTCACATGGATGAACTATCTATTGTTATATAACAAATGACCCCTCAAACTCAGCATCTGGAAACAACACATTTTTATTACCTCACAGTTTCTGTGGTTCCCAAGTGTGGGAGAAGCTTAGCTCGTTGATTCTGACTCAGGGTCATTCCTGTTACAGTCAGTTACAATGAAAGGCTCAGGAGAGGCTGCAGTCAGCTGAAGGCTTGGCCTGAGCTGGAGGATCTATGTCACGATGATGCGCTCTCACATGGCTGTTGACAGGAGCCCTCAGCTCATTGCTGGATATTGGGAGGAGGCTTCATTTCCTCACCACGTGGACCTCTCCATGGGGCTGCTTCAGTGCCCTTGTTATATTGTAGCTGGCTTTTTCCAGAGATAGCAATCGAAGACAGAGGAAGGCAGAAGCCACACTATCTTTTATAACCTAATCTTGAAAGTTGTATATCACCAATTCTGCCATATACTATTTGTTAGAAGTGAGTCACTAACTGGAGCCCACACTCAAGGGGAGGGGAATTAAGCTCTACCTCCTGAAGGAGGAAATACGAAAGAATTGGTGGATAAGTTTTAAAATCACCCCCACATGATCTTAAATGTACATCTATTTGTATGGATTTACTTAATAAATGAATGACAAACTTGTTTTATTTCCATTGGCATTGAATATTCATGGAATACCAAACAAAACGTATCACTACATTTGTGTGATTGAAGAAAGGTCCTCCCCAGTGTCTCACATCCTTTAGAAAACAAGTTACTATACCCTAAATTTCATTATATGCTGTCTGCAGTGATTTAACTGTCTAAATAAACATTGAATTTAATTAGACCTTAAGATTTATTGTATTGCTTACATCTGTGAGTTTTGCTCTTGCATTTTAGAGAATATGATGACTTAAATATCGAGATCGAAACATTGGAAGAGCCAATAAATGTCATTGAGGATCTTGTTAAATGTGAACCAACTTCTTCACTGAACTGATAACCTTTAAATAGATACACATACTGCTTTTGATATGCTTTGATAATAACTATAGTATTTTATGAATATCTGAATTGCTTTTCTTTTAACTTTTAAATATAAGAATTAGCCCTTAACAGAAATGTGAATTGATAGAGTACAATCGTCAGATTAGGTGATGTAAGAGCTGATTTTATGTGTCAATTTGACGGGACCTATTATAGAAGGCCTACTATAGAAGAAAAAAGCTGACCTTCTCCTGAGTAAGAGAGAACTCCTCCTGTCTGACTGCCCTCAGACTGGCACATCGTTTTTTTTTCCTGCCTTAGAATTGAACTGAAACAAGGGATCTTCTGGGTCTCAAGCCTGGTAACCAATGATGCAGACTGGAACTCTAGCAGTGGCTATCCTGGGTCTCCAGCTTGCTGACTCACTTTGCAGATTTTTGGGACTTGTCAGCTTCCATAATCACATGAGTTCATTCCTTATAATAAATCTCTCTCTCTCTTTCTCTTCATCTTTCTTTTTCTGCAGAATGCTGACTAATCCAGGTGATATTAAAACAAAAATTTCTGTCTCCAGTTAAAGCCATGATGAGTCTCAAGACATATGTTGTCTAGTTAGTTTTTGCTCTAACTCAGACGTGGTAGGTGGGTTTGCACCTCTCTGTTCATCTCCTTGTAAATAAAATTTTGGATTTCTTCTGATCTCCATTCCGGATTTGAAAATCTGACATGCCATGACTCTAAAAGGACACCCTCCCTGGGTCTGGATCTCACTGTTCAGCTTCCCGCAGTGAAGATGACCTTGGTGCAGAGGATCTGGTGCTCTGCATGTGGTGCTTATTCAAGAGGTGAATGAAAGAGGAGTTACAAGAAAAAGTGAGCAAGACATTCATGGTCCTTCAATGAGTATGTGTGACAGCTCTATAAAAGGATAAGCCTCAGAGCGCCCAGTCTCTCTAGTCCATACTCAGGGGATTTGTTCTTGTAAGTCCTATTAAGTAAGTAAATCCTCTGTGTATCTGAGAAAGCACAGACTAACAAACATCAATTTGTTGCTGGTTGCATGTTATATGCTTCCTTGGCAGGTGCCTATGTAATTCTTCTAGAAAACATACTTGCTGAAACTCAAATTTGTATGCTATTTTTCATTTGTTTGGTTTATGTAAACTGCACACAATAGTTTCTTTAGAGGATAGATTGTTAAGATATAAATACAAGTTTGAAACATTTTTAGCATGACCCATAAAATTATAAAGTATTGCTCTTTATTCAGTGAACTATGTTAGGGTTATTACACTTCTACCAGATTTAAATGTGCACAAAGAGAGGAATTACAGGCAACCAAATGGAATTAAGGTCACATCTCACTGTTGGAGAGGCACAGCATATGGAATTTGGGGTCATGAAGACCTGACTTTGAATCTCAGATTTCTGAGCTGCAGGACAATTGGCTTGAGAATTAATGTCCCTTCAAGCCTCAGTTTCCTCAGCTGTTAAAAAAAAAAAAAAAAGAAGGTTGTGGAAGGGCACCTGGGTGGTACAGTTGGTTAAGCATCCCACTCTTGGTTTCAGTGCAGGTTGTGATCTCAGGGTTGTGAGATTGAGCCCCTAGTCGGGCTCCACCCTCAGCATGGAGTCTGCTTGAGATGCCCTCTTCTTCTCCCTCTGCCCCTCCATCTTGTGCTCTTTCTCTCTCTCTCTCTGAAACAAACAAATCTTTTAAAAAAAAAAAGAGGAAGGGTGTGGAGAGGACAGCAAGACCTTCCTCATAAGTGAATTGCAGGAGCCTGGGGCATAGTAATTACTCAATAAATGGTAGCTTCTTATGGTAACAAATCAGCATTTTGAAGGAAAATAAATCAGCCCCACGGGGTCTTGGGAGTTAAATGAAAAATTAGGTCTACTTTTTCGCTTTATTTTAGCTATCACATGCATGCTTTTTATTAATTTTGAAAGGAATATATCATGAAGACACATAGCTGTGCATGCTGGGAGTTTTTATTTACAATTGCCAAGGGTACTCTAATCTTTTGATGGGTTGGTGATACCTGTTCAGAGTGAAATGAGCACATGTGGCAGGAGAAGGCACAACAAGGTTGCATCCCTTTCTTTTTCTCTGAAGGGCAGCCCAGGGATCTCCTGAGAAGAGATAGTAGCAGGGCATGAGAGGAGTTCTCAGGGGAGACGTCGTGACCTATGTACACATTCCACCTCCCAAGACCGAAGTCATGGAGAATGTTTTTCAAAGTTGAGTTTGCCATCACTCCACAAACTCTTTCCTTGGAGGCAGCAGACACTGCTCTCTATCACTTTATGTGCCCTGTTGCTGTTCTAGTACCATGTCTATTATATAATGCTTTAGAACGAATAAGCGTGGGCGTTCTTGATCCCAAAGCATTTAATTGAAGAACACTTAATTTTAGAACTAAAGCCACAACTTTGTTTTATAGCTTCTAGGCATTGTAAATTTCACTTTTTCTTTAAGCCCTAAACTAATCTGCAAATGTTTGTTGAAAACTTATGTACACAAGTTTATTGATACCTGGAAGAGTTAATTTCCTTGCCAATTCATCCCCGCAGGCTCCTTTTCTTATGGGCCCAAGAGTAGGCTGAGATGCTGCTTGTCTAGCATATAGAACGTGAAAGTAAATTGAAAAGAAGCCCTGTTGTTTCCCCCACCAACTCAACTGTGGTTGCCATATAAAACCTGCCGAGACATATATTTTACTCATCTTAATAAGCACATTAAAATGGCACCGAATGTCTTCCTCTCAGACACAAAGAATGCTCAGGGTATTAAAAACATCAAAAGCAAAAAAAGTTAAGTAGTTGCAACAGGTACAGATCTAAGGCAAAGAACTACATCTAGCTGTGGAATCTCAGATCAAATATGCCTGCTTTTTCCTTTCGCCCTTTGGGGTCGTTCCTCTGATAAATAATTCACAGACTGCAGTGCAAAGTAGTTTGCATACTGACAAGATTAAAAAGAATGCTTTGTCTGGGTTAAATTTACAATCTGAAACCTTCCTTTAAAATGTCAAGAAGGTAATTAATTTAAGAAGGTTTGCCAAGCAGAGTCTCCGACCCTGTCAGAAAAATTTCATTTCCTGAGGGTGAAGGGGATGTTGCATTTATCTTTCCCAAATGCCTGTTTTGGTTTCCATTTTAAGACCATTTTCTCCCTTCCTAATATTCTTTTTATAGTCCTTCTCTTTTTAAGCAAAAATTAAGCCAGTATTCTATCCTGGTGGATTTTTGGAAGATTATCTAACAGAGTGTGCAAATTACCTCTGAATGGGGACTGGAGTACAGGTCAGACCTTTTGACACAAACAGAAGAGGAACATTTTTCCACAGAGAGCACTCTCCCCTGCCCGAACATTCAGACAAGCCTTTTGAGTAGCAGCGGGAAATGCATAAATTCAACAGCATGAAAATTTGCTTTTGGCATAGCAAAACATCCTGTCCCACATATGCTTGGTAGTGTGCATTCTTATGAATGAGTGCTTATGACAATCAGTGGGGTTTTTACAGCAGCTCTTCAAGCCAAGTTTACTGGTGTAAAATTCTATTAGCCATTGTGGCCCTTTAGCTAATCCCTGGAGGCATCACAGAAGAGATGAAACAATGCATTGCTGTTTGGAAACCAAATTCAAACTCTGTGTCCATGTGCATACACACACATGCACACACACACACAGCAGAAAAAGAAAACTATTAATTACCCACTAGAACTATGTTACTTCCCCTTAAAAAGTAGGGTTTGCCAGAGTAGCAAAGCTAAATAGATGTGTCATATCATTGATGTTAATCAGGAAGAAATAATTTCATCTCTAATTTACTTCAAGAAACAAAGGTTGCTGCATAGTATTATAATGGTAAGTGAGAAGAAAAGAGCCCCAAATATGTGAAATTCTAAGTAAGAAGATCATGATTCTAATGCAAATCTAAATTAGAAATGTGTTCAGTAGCGATGCCTTTGGACACTAAGCTGTCCTCCTTAGTCACAGCCTTTGAACATGGCAAATGAAGGGCTCGTGTTGCTCCCGTGCCATTTTCTGAGATTTCCCTTCCACGTCTTGTGTCATCTTGGTGGGGTCAGGATGTGCTGTATCAGCTTGACAGCTGTGTTCTTTGAGGCTTTAGAAAAACAGCCACTGGACAAATCATTTCGTAAATCCCTCACTCACTACCATCATAGCTTGGAAGAGGGGTATCTCATTAAGGGCATGTGTTGGGTTCTACCTGTCATGGAGTCTATGCTATTAACATATCAATACTCAGTAGTAGTCTCCAATCCTTTCACTTGGGGATTTAATTGTCCTTTTAGAAAACTGTTTCAATTGCCTTCAAATCTTTCAGGAAGTTGTGGTAGTATAAATTAAAAACAAATAAGGTATGATCTGGAATGAATTAGGATAAAAGCAAATATTCTCACAGCTAAAATGCATTTTAAGTTTAAGAAATCTACATCTTTCATTACTCTAAAGATTATTTTTGGAAATTTTATGCCATTATTCCAGTTTTTTCAAAGAAAGGGATGGAGAAGTTCCCCAGAAATCAATTTTGGAGGAATGCTTACTTTGTAAGAGGGTGATAGTGTTGGACATAGGAAGAAAGGTACTGGGGAGGGGTGTGAATTTGGTCCATAAGACACTATAGTTTGCTGGTCTAAGTGTTTTGATTTTTAGGCAACTACAGGCTGCACCTACTTAATTAATAGCATCCAGAATAACCTTGGTTAGATCCTTGGGTTTCAACAAGCTCTGCATTCTCCATGTGTTAGTGGAACCTCTCAGACACCGGAACCATCTCTTAAGGAAATAGAAAAATGTTCTCACTATACACACTAAGATTTCCCCTATCCTTCTCACTTCTAGGACTACTCAATCAGTATAATTCCCTCATTCTGTGGTAAGATACAAACTCAGTTGGCATCCCACTGAAGCGCATAATGATTCAACCCAGCCAAACTTCTTCCTCAGTTATCTCTTGAGACTATCTAGTCATTGAATAATTTTGTAGGACATTATTGATGGGAGACATGCGAAATTTAGCAGAAGCAGGAAGGAGAATTATATGTATAGGGAATATCTGGACCCTGAGAAAATTTACCAATAAGCCTACTGAATTGTCTATAAGATCTTTGAACAAGGGAAAACATAGGCATAATAAAAACAATAAAATACTCTGTCTCAGACATTCCCAGTTTATGGGAATCTCTGAGAATGATTTTGTAATACTATCTAGAGAGGTAATAAAAAGGTAATTTGAACTTTTCTCCAACATGTTTAATCAAAATATTTTAAAATTAATATTTAATTTAATATTAAATTAATTTAAATATTTAATTAATTTAAATTAATTGGGGTTTATAAAGCACGCAACTTCATCAATAGCTTCACTGTTGGTGGAACTGTCAAAAGTGTGTTTTACAAATATAGGAATTATAAGAAATTCTATTTTGTGCAATGCCCAAGGGGAAAGTGAAAAAAACCATACTGTATTTCTAATTGTATTCACTAAATTATTTTTCCTAACAGAAGAGAACTTCCATTTTGATTAGGCATCAGTGAGAGTCAAACTCTGCTTATAATTTACCTGTGTCATGATTGGAGGAATTTTCCACAGATTAGCTTCTGGTTTTGTACATTTTAACCCTTGTTTTTCCGCCTATGCACATACTTCTGGGGGCAGGTATGGTAGGACTCATTCATTTTGTGATAAAACCTGTGGTCCAGCACCTTTGTATCATGATGTGAGTTCATACAGCAGACAATAGGAGTATTTCTGAGATGGTTCACTATAATTATATACCAAAGTGACTGCAAATCACATCAATGGATCTCATTAAACAAACAAACAAACAACATGTAGCATCTTTTCCTTAGCCAGATCCCCCAAATGCTCCAGGCCATTTGAATACCACTTGACATGTCCTTCAGTGATGGCACTGAAGTCATATGGAAAGAGAGAATGGTCTTAACCAATGGTGGTTAAAATATCTAACTTTTGCCAATTTCCCAGAAACATAAGACTATGTGGACATATTCTCGGGCCTCTCCCAGGTCCTCAGAAATGACCTGTGAAGTGAATAGCCTGAAGTGTAACCCTTATTAGAGTTACAGTCAATCTGCTCTGTGGGGAAGCCCCCACTTTTGTTTTGGACTCTCTGACTTTAAGGTGCCAGTGGAATGTCCAGAGCAGGTGTTCAGCTGGCATTTGGTAATGGGGCTAAAGCTTGGGAGAAAAAATCAGTGCAGACATAAATGTGGGGGTAGCATGGAGAGAATTCATGCTTAGAGTCACTGGACAGGTGGATTATTAAGTGGAGAAAGTACACAGACTCTTGGATACATGTATATACTGAAGGAATAGGGAGGGAAAGAAGAACTTCAGAAGCAAGGAAAGAAGAATGAGTCGAGGAGGTAGAAAATCAATCAAGATAATGGAATCTAGAAAAACGCCTGGAATTTAGTTGATACTTGTTGCTATAACACATTAAAATAGCACAAGTTTATTATCTTCCAATCTGAGAGATCGGAAGGCTGAAATGAGTCTCACTGGTCTAAAATCAAGGTGTTGACAGGGCTATGGTCCTTTCTGAGGGTTCTAGGAGATAATTCATTTTCTTGCCCTTTCTTAAAACTCCTTTCTATTATACTTGGAATAAACTCAAAATGTCTTACTGAAGCCTGAAAGATCCCACATGATCTGATTCCTTAAATCCACGCTCTTCTCTTTGCATTTTCCCCCTTGCTTTCTCATGCTGCCACCCTGGCTTCCTTTCTGCTCCTCAAGGATGTTGATCTCTTTCCCACCCTGGACCTGGCCACACAACCTCTCTCACACTCAACGTGGCCGCGTGGTTTCAGCCTCTCTCTGCCTTTCAGAGAGGCCCTCATTGACCTCCCTTGCTTGTTCTCTTTGATCCCTCTGTCCTATTCTCCACGTCTCATCCATCAGTGAGACTTGCCATTTCAGCCTTTTAAACAAATCCTCTCAAATCCATGGCTCCTTGGCTACCTTTACCACCATCATCTATTAGTTTAACCTATGGCCATCTCTCATCTGCAACAAGAATTTCCAGTCTTCGCATAGAAGACTGCCAGGAAGTCAGCTGTCCCTTTTTAGTAACGCTGAACAGGCAGAATTTCAGGCCGAGGTATCTGATACTGGATGGACCTTCCTTACCGTGGCTACCACCTGGTGCTCAGACAGGAGCAGACCTGCTCTGAACTCTCCCCTCCCTAGCAGAGAGGGAATGGAGTGGTACAGAGTGTGCATATTCAAGTTTGCCAGGTTTTCCTATCCTGGGTTGTGCCGTGGAGAGGCTGTTCTGGGGCCTTTCGTATCAAATATATCTAAAATCAAAATCTAGCTTTACTGCTTATAAGCTGTGTGGACTTCAATAGTTCAGATTCCAGGCATCTAGTGTTTTCATAAATAAAATGGGGACAATGCCTGCTTGGAAAGGCTGTTGTGGGGATAGTGTAAGTGCCAAGCAGAGTGCCTGGCCCATTCTGGACACTCAGTGAATGCTAATTCCTTCTATTTTGTTTTTCTCAGATTTTGCCTAGGAGACAGGGCTGTAAATCTCTGAACCTGATCCCAGGCATTTTTGAACCATGACCATCAATGGTGTGAGGATTGCCCCATGCAGTTACTAAATTCAATCCACATGCCCTGTAAAACAGGGATGGGAAAACTGAGTTTGGTAATTCTCAAAAATTGAAGAACATGACACAGGCTGTTTCTTGTTTGCACTGTTGCATTGTGTTTGTTTCTACATCTCAAAGGATCATATTATTTTAGAGCTGGAAGAGCCCATAAAGAACATTCTGTGGCATAGTAGAAACGACACTGTGCGTGGGGTCAGAAGATGAGGATTCAAGGCCTGGATTTGCAGCACCCTGACCAGGGGTCTCCTGGTGCCTGCCTTTTACTGTGCTGGTGAGCCTCGGGCAGGATGAACCGGGGCTCCCCAAGAGCATGCCTGAGAGTGTGTCAATACGTGGTTGTGGTTTTTACCAACGCTCCGTGTTTGTTTTGTTTAATGTTTCTAGACTTGCTTTTTTTTTTTTTTAAGAAAAATAAATAACTACAAGGTGAGGGCTGCTGTCAGTGTTAAGAGGTGAGAAAGTGTATCTGGAGGAGCCAAGGGGTTTGAGCAACAAAGACAGTGAGCTCTGATGGTTGTGTAATATAACCACTCCTCTCCGTCTCCTCAAGAAAACATCGGTGAAACTCCATCACCCTGCAGTAGTTTTGGAAATTGATTTGCATACTTCCAGATGTCATGGTGTAAGCAGTTGGCCACTAGGGCAGTTGCCAGTAAATTCAGGGCTAGTCCCATGAAATTCAACATGTGGGCAACTTGAATGGTAAATCAAATAATACTTAGGAAAATGCCTTAGAAATGCATGTGGTAATTGGCTGCAAGGTGTTATTCTTTGCTTCAACACTTTGACTTTGGAGATGAAAAATCTGAAGCTCAGAATGCTTATGTGATTTGGAGGTAGGTATTTTAGCCGATTTCATAGAGATTTTTTGAGTGCTTAAGGCACTTGGCTTATGGCTTGGCACCTAGTAAGCACTCAGTACATGTTACCGGTCAGTATTACTGTCGTGATGCTGTTGCTATTGATGCTGCGGGTGGTGGTCAAAGACCCGCATGGGAGATACTCCAGTCCAGTGTGCTTTTCAACTGCCATGTTTATTTTCAGAGCTGTTCTTGATCGTATTGTATCATAAATCCTGAGAAGGTGAATTTGATGGAACAGATTTTGATAGAACAGGTCTGAAACAAGCTTATGCAATTATTAAAAAGCAAATCAACAAACACTCTTGATTTAACTAAAGTTATTAACCCAACAAAAGTGAGAATGGCCAACCAGAATTTACAAATGAGAGACTTTATGTGAATACCCATCAAACTCTATTATTCTTTGTGCCCAGACTATTCCAGGCCCCAACAGTGACCTTTAGTCAGGAGTTTTGGTGAGGTGCTGTTCATTCATGTTTGCTCAGTTTTCATTCAGAAAATCTTTACTGAGCACCTTTTATGTGATAGGCGCATTTCTAGCTAACATTCATTGGGCACTTCTTTTGTTTACCACTGTCTTGTAAGGGAATGTAGAAGGTGAACCTCCTGGAAAAGAAGGCATGGTGCTGTTTACAAAGCATACATATGAAAGGCCATATAAACAATGACAAAATACCCTATCCACAAGGGGAAAATGGGAGATATCAGAAGGAGGCAGAGTCAAGAAGTGTTCAGAATTGTTGAAAGTTAATCCCCAGAGTCTTCCAGAAGGAGGAGGAAGCTATACAGTGATGCCTTGCAGGTGGTAATGGACATGAAAACAGGGGTACTGCAGGTCATGGTGGCTAGCGGCTATGTGGCCTTTCTTCCTTCCTCCCTCTTTCTCTGTCTTTCTCTCCTTCCTCCCTCCCTCCCTCCCTCCTTCTTTCCTCCCCTCCTTCCTTCTTCTTTCCTTCCCTGCAGGGATTTTTTTCCTTAGAAATGTGGCCTCAGAAACATATCATCCATTTTGCACACCTCCCCACCTTTTCTCTAATCTCTTATGCTTCCATGGAGAAACTGCCAAGAGTCTACTAAAGAGAAGCTCTCTGCCTTCAGTGTTGGTTATTTCTAACATGATTCATCAACCATCTAGGGCCTTAAGAAAAAATTGCTTCCTAAGATACCAAGTTCCCTTGGAACTGGACCCCAATCACTTTCCACTTATGTTCTATATTCCATGAGTCATCTATATTATAAATACTGGCTTGGTTGGCTACAGAGGCTGAGAATTCCTACATATAATCTGTACTCAAGTAGGCCATATGAAATGATGAAACACCACTTTCTAACTTTTTCCACCGTATTAGTGTTTCCTGTTCTTAAACTCCATATTAATAGAATCACAAAGCATGTGCTTTTTTATGTCTGGCTTTTTTTATGCAATGTAATGTTTTTGAAATTTGTCTATGTTGATGTGTATACCAATAGTTCTTTCTTTTCATTGTTGTATAGTATTCCATTATCTGAACATAACACAATTTATTTGTCCATTCAACTGTTGATGAACATCTAGATTGTTTCCAGATTTGTCCTGTTAGGAGTTGAGTTGTTATAGACATTCTTGTTCATGTCTTTTAGTGGACAGGCACACATTTCTCTGGGCATGCACCAAAGAGTAGAATTGAGGGAGTCCCACTTAATTCATATCTTTGCAGACACTTGGTATTGTCAGTGTTTTTAATTTTAACAGTTCTGGTGAGTGTGTAGTGACAGGCCAGATCTTGTAACTGATACTGAGTTTGATTTTAAAAGACAGCCTAAGACAGGCTGGCACAAGGCTCTACCTTCTTATTCCCACTAATTTCAGCCATAGGAAAATTTCTGTCAATCCTAGGCCTGGTTGGGGAGAGAGGGGTTGGTGGTGGTGTACAGCTGGGTTCTTTTTGTCTGGTTCCACTGCAACCTCTGATTCCAGCTGGAGTCTAGTTCCTATATTTTATTCTCTGTTGTGCAAACTTCGCAATTCACTGGGCTGATATGGAGCTCAGTTCTCTCACTTATAGAGTGAAAAACTTGGTGTAGCCACTCCCCAAAGTCCTTTCCAGCCCTGATAATCTGCACTTTCTCTCACACCCCCCTGTATATATCTCTTATGCATTTTGAAATCTCTGTTGGATTTCAAAATAAGGACCTAAATTCCTTCCCATCTTTCTTCATTCACACTGCTTAGTTCCCTTTCTCAAACCTCCTGTTATCTTCCTTATTTTTGAAGCAATCCTGTCTTTTATTAGTTATATAAGTAGGCATCCTTACTAAAACTTAGTCTTTCGGTCCATATTTTTGATCCAAGTGTCCTACCTTTCCTCAGCTGTGTCAGGCCCCTACTCTTTATATTCTTGAGATCCTTTCCTGCTGGTCCTTAGTGACCATTTTGGTAACTCCAAAGTCCTATTTTAAGTACTCCTCCTATATGGTGTTTCTGCAACATTGATGCCATTCCTTCTTAAATTCCCTCTCCCTTGGAGTCCATGAAAGTGTTGTCTTCCCTCCTTCCCTCTTTTTCTTCCTTCCTTCTTTCCTTCCTTCCCTACTTCTTGTGCCTGATTGTTTCAACTCAGTGTCATCCTGGTCTCCTTCCAAACTCTTCTGCATCTCAGAGTAGAAGCAGCTAAATTAAATTGTTCAGAATTCTTTTTCTAATAGGACTGTGGGTTAGCTTCTGCCAAAAAGAAGTATTGCATAAGATTTGGAAGACAGAAGAAAGGAAAAGCTGTTTTTCTCTGGTGGCAGCTGTAGGGATGTGAGAAGTCAGCAGTCATGAGATTTACAGCAGCTTCAGGAGAGCATCTGCAAGTTGCCTGCTTGGGTGCTGCGGTCAGGGCTGATTATCAGTAGGAGCTTCCCTATGATTCCTATCCATCCAAATTTCCTGAAGGCCAGCTGTAATTTTCCTTTCACCTTGGTACTTTCAAATGGTTGTGTAAATCCCTAATTCTTAGTATTATGTTGCAACTTGAAATAAAATTCTCTAAATTCACTATGCTAAGCTAGTCTTAGAATAAATATCAGTGGCTTAACATGGTAAGTTTATTTTTTAATCATGTCTAATGGAGGTGGTGGTAGTAGAGATTGGAGTGGGAGATGAGGGCCTCTGTTTCAAAGAGCCATTTGGGGACTTAAGTAGATGGAGGTTCTGCCATCTTCAGTATGGCTCATGTAGCCTTGGGCATTGGTATCCAGCTGAGAGACAAGGAAATAAAGTAAAGCAAGGGGATTGCATGCATCAGGCTTAGACTGGCACATACCACTTCCTCCCATATTCCACTAGCCAATCACGAGAGCCAACCTAATTAAAAGAGGGGGTGGAAAATCTGGAGCAACGATTTGTCACAGTTCCTTTTACATGGTCCAAGCCTTAGATGTTGGTGTTTCTCGGAGTTCTGAAACCAGATCTTTTTTTGTTTTTTTTCCTCTGTTCACTCACCTGAAAAAGATCTTACCTACTTTTCTCCAACTCCGACCTCTGCTTCTGGTTTCTCTTCCACCTGGAATGTTCTTTCCTTTTTTATCCTTCTGGTGAGTGCCCTTCAAGGCACACATGGTATCTCCTTTTTGAAATTGTCTCTGAGTATCAATTGGCACCTCTCCAGCTCTTTTTTACACATAAATATAAAACACAAACATAGCTATAGAATGTAAATCTGATGACAGTGCATATAGTTATTGGTTAGACATATTCATTTGTTTATCTGTTTTCTTTTCCTGTCAGGGTACATGCTTTGAAGATAAGAAAAAAAGTCATGTATTTTGAGTCCCCTGAACCAACTTCTCAAAATGTAGTAGGTTTTATTAAATAATGTTGAAATAAATCGATATATTTGGCTGCCTAAATATTGACAAATTTGACCTGAACTGAACAATAGTCTTAGTCATTCAAAGAGTATAATATAAATACTCTTGATAGAAATTAAAATGAAATCTCTAGAGTTTAATAATGGCATGCCCACAGTCAGCATTTACTACATATATGTGCAATAAATTAATTTAAATAATTAATGCTTTAACAAGGGCTTTGTATACACATGCTAAAATAACTGCTCCATGATTTTTTCCTACAATTTGCAAGATTCTTGTAGGTGCTTTTGTGCAGTTGGCTTTCATTAAAATAGGTCATTGACAAGGTACACATTCAATAAGATCTTCCTGGTTCATAGATTTCCTGCCATATTCATCTGCTCTCACATGGATCCCATCTCCTTATATTCTGCTCTCTTTTCTCCTCTTCCAGTCATCCTGGCAGCTCTCTCTCCTCCCCTAATTTATTACCATCTTTATAGAGCTTACAGAGTTGTGACAGCAAGAAGAGAGAAAGAAACAGAGGAAATCCATGAAGAGACAGATATTTTTCCATAAATTTTGATTCTTGAGCACTCCTCTCTACCTCAGGCTGTGATTTTTAACAGATTTTTACAAGCACTGGTTTTATTTAGGCAAGACATCACCAAGAAATATAATTGTGACATAAACAATGTCCATAATTTGTCTAGGCGCCGTTATCTTTTCTCTGAATTAGTACTAGATCAATACCCTAGTAAGTTGTCAGGGGCATTGCATTGAACGGATGTCTTTGTAAACAAATAAACTAACATTTTATCTAGTTCCACTAGGTACTCTGCTTGGCAATGGGAGAGGGAGTGTACAAAGAGATAAAAGTAAGTTCTATGTCCTTAAGTAATTTACTATATATATTTGACTTGTTGGTGATTTATGCTTATGGAAAAATTCATAAAATAAAGTTCTGCTTTAGGGTTCAATTTTAGATCAAATACTTTCTTATTCATCTTCATTACTTCTCTGGCTTTATTTAATTGCATCTCATCATGAGATTTTTTTTTATTCCTACGCTTCTATTTGCACATTATTCAATCATTCTACAAATATTTATTGAGCACCTACTATGTATGGGTCTTTAATAGATTTTAGGAACACAGCAGAGGACAAAGTCCTGGCCCTCAAAGAACTTGTGTTCCACTGAGAGGGGAACAATAGACAAACTAGCATAATATAGTCAATAAGTGCTATTAAGAAAAAAATAAAACAGGTTAAAATGACAAAGAGGCCAGGGGGTACTATTTTAGTGAGAACAGCAAATGAGGTTATCTCTGAGGAGGTAACATTTGAGTAGAGACACGACTGAGGTAGGAATTAACCAGGAAGAGAACCACTAAATAGCATTCTAGGTAGAAGAAATAGTAAAGGCAAAGAGCCTGGGGTAGAAGTGAGTCTAATGCATTTATGGAACAGTGTGACTAAAGCTAAGTTAACAAAACTAATTTACATGTGCATAACTTTTTAGTTCATCTAATCTTTTCACATTTCACTTTTTTATTTGTACCTCATAATAATAAAGTTATCTTTTCCACTATACAGATGAGAAACTGAAACTCAAAGCTTAACCAGTGACTTGTCCAAAGAGATAGAACTGGGCTTTGAACCCTGGTCTTCAGACTCCAAATCAAGTACTCTTTCTGTACTTCAGATAATGCTAGTGTGAATGTCTGTTTGGCACTGGGGTGTCCTTGGGATACTGGGAATCTGTAAAATTATTTCCAGGGAAACAGTGCACAGAATGATCAGTAACCACCATGAAGTGTCATAGTAGAATCATAAAGTGGGATTTGGGGGCAGGGCATAGGCCTTTGCTTCCTATATCTGAGTTTCCTTGGGCAATGGGATAATCTCTGGGACATTCATCCTGTTAAAGGAAGAAGCTTTCCACGGGCTTGGACAGATTGCCAAAATAGATTTAGGGAGTAGGCCTCCAATATTCATACTGGTACTTAGTGTGCATCTGGCCTGGAAAAGAAGTTCAGCGAAGACACCTTGACAGACTTTGATGCTCACAGGTTGCTCAAAGAACTTTAGAATGGGATGAGTCCTTAGGAATCATTGGATCTGCACCCCATCCCCATTTCTTTGTAATTTAAATAAAGCCACAATGTAGGTAGTAATACATGTAGACAAAGGTGAACCTGGCGTATGATTGCATTCATTCCTTCATAAAACATTTATTGAGCACTTACTGTCAAACACTGTGATGGGTGCTGGAGATGAACAGGACACAACACAATCCCTTCACTTAGGAAGGCTGGGACCTAGAGGGAAACCAAACATACAAACACAATTATCACACAGTAAAACTGTCCCGGAGGAGGCAGCTATGGAACACTTTAGAAGAATAACAAGGGATAAACTGTGCCCCCATTCTGTGCTGTCTGGTTCAGAAAGGGAATCTCGCAGCCTGATTTTTGGTGGAGAAAGTACTCATTTGATAGAAAATTCCTTTATTAGCCTTTCTCAAGTGACTTAGCAAGAGTTGAATAATTTCTGGGAGTTTTTGGATAGCCATCTGTATGTCCTAAGAGTAGTGGTCAATCATTAGTGAAAGCAAATTCATGGAATAGGGACTTATTGTGATAAAACCACAGAAATTAGCTACCAATGAATCATTAAAAATTTCCACTTTTCATTATATTTAGGAATAAAACAGACATGTGTCTGCTCAGAGTGGCTGAGACGCTGAGGGTTGATTTTGAGATTTTAATTCTAGCTATATGAATTTTATCTTGTCTGTGGTTAACTGTTACCTTCCAAAGTATAGAATATATTTCCTAAAGTTATTTTATTAAGCATGATCAGGATGTATGCTTATTAAATAATATTTGTCTTCAGTTTTGCATGATTCTTTTTAAGTATCTTCCTCTAGTCTAGGACTCACACACTAAACACTTCAGAGGATGGGAATTCCAGCACTCTCTGTTTGTGATCTCAATATTGATACTTACCCTGTACTCCTTGAAGCCTTGCCTTCCTGCTATATATCCTTTCAACTCCTGCCTCATTCTCTCATTTTTTACCTTCTCCTTAGTCTTTCAACTTGACCCACCAGGTGGTTATCTGAGCGACAACATGGACCCTAAAATATTGAGACGTGGGTTCTGTGTCAACATGTCTTGGGACATGGTCCCAACTTCCAACCAGAAGCTGCCCCACCATGAATATCAGGCAGTCCAGCCAGGTTCTGGTCACCCCTATCAGATTAGAAAGTTTCCAATTTTTCCATCACACCAAACTCACTCATGGGGACCCCACAGAGCAAAGGAGAAGGAGTAAAATAACTTTTAGTACAAAACTATCTAGAGACTCTGGAAATAGAATGGAGACACAACCATTATCATAAATCTCACAACAACTAGGTGGGCTTCCCTCACTGTGTCCTAATAACTGACTGCTGTTTGAAATGAAAAATTATCTCCAAGCTGAGAGATGTCTCAAACGAATACTTATATAGTTGATCTTCATTATTTGTGGGCTTCATATTTGTGCATTCACTTCCTTGCTAAAGTTTATTTGTAACTCCAAATCAATACTCTGTGGTGCTTTTGCGGTCATTCATATACATGTGCAGAGCAGCGCAGAATTTGAGTTGCTTGATGCATACATTCCCAGGTGATGTAAAATAAGGTATTCCTTTGTCTTCTTGTTTCAACTTTCACAATGTAAATGACTGTCCTTTTTGAGGTCTATTTGGTGCACTTTTTTTTTTTTTTTTTTTTTGCATTTTTGTGCTTATTTGTTGGTAATTACAGTGTTTAAAATGTCCGCGAGCATAGTGATGAAGTGCTGGCTAGTTGTTGCTGAGTGCAATGGGCTGTGATATGTCTTAACAGAAAAAATATGTATCTTAAATAAGCTTCATTCAGGCATAAGTTATAGGCCTGTTGGCTGTGAGTCTGATGATAATGAATCACTGACATATATTAAAGTATCTTTAAACAGATACACACATAAAACAAGGTTATGTATTGCTCAGTTGATGAAAATGTGTGCAGAGTCTTGCAGGAAACTAACCCTGTATTTCCCCTATAAGCAATGGGTCAGTATTCACTGATTCAGTGTTTGTGACAAATTTATAGAACATAACTACAAGGAATAATGAGAATCAACTGTATTTTTTTTATGAGCACATAAAAGGAGTCACTTATTAACCTATCACTATCACATAAAGATTGGAGAAGAAAGTTTTGAAATTTGTGCAATTTTCTTTAAAAAATAATAGAAATACAACTCTTTAGGAGTTAAAGGAATTGTTTACAACTAATAAAGCCTATTCATCTTATTGAGATTTATTTTCTGTAACTCTTTGCAAAGAATGTTAAATTTCAAGGCAAGGAAACAAAGAAAGGCCACCTCTTAATCAGCCCCTGCATTTGTGGAGAACAAGGCTATTCTACTTACCACAGAGCTTTGTGAAACATTCATAATTCATAGAAGGGGCCATCTGAAAGCATTTCCTAGAATTGTCACAAAATTCTGTCAGCTCCTGCAGTGATGAGAAAGTACAGTCTTGTGAATATGATTAAGGTGCATTGGAATCTAAGAAAACCATCAATAGCCACTCCAGCTCTCTTCACGCTCTTGGAATGTAGTCTCTAGAAGAAAGTCGGTTCTGACAGATGATTTCATGGCATTTTACTCAGTGTGGGATGTATTTTAGAAGCAGTGTATCAAAACCTTGACCTTTGCTTTATTTTTTCTTTATTGTTGATTTAGAAGATTAGAAGTACTCCAAAACCTTTTTCTAAATGTCTTCCCATATATGCAGCAAAAAGAATTCAGAAATGGTTTGACACACATTGTAGAAGCATAAATCAGCTAAGGGGAGGATATTTGCAAATTGCTTTCTCCTTTATAATTTCATCTCATTAGGAAAGAAGGGGCAGGTGGGTGTGCTAGCATTTACAGATCAGGAATTGCATTTACTTTCTAGAGCAGTGAGGATCTTGTGGTATGAAGCCCCCTTCTGAGAAAACCAGGCAGGTTTTTATTATGCATAAAATTCCTTCTCTGCTGGATTTTTTGCAGTTTACAGAAAATGCATAAACCAAAATTAGAAACTGCTTAGCTTTTAAATTTTATTGACTTCTTAGGCTTGGGATAAAAAAAATGGAGGGATTCCACAATAAAATTTTTATTTCCTTGGTGGATTAAGATGAACATGTGAAGTAGATTTGTGTAATATACTTATTTAGTCACTAACAACCAATGTATTTACTAGATCAAGGATGAAGGCATGTGGTCTAGGAGTTCCAAGGAATAATGAGTAATACTTGTGGTAATATTTGCACAATCATATTGCTAATAAACCCTGCTTTCTAAATACAGACCTCTTGTGTTTCAACTCTGAGGTCTTCTGATAATGCAGGGGTAAACAGAACGATTTCAGGGTATGCAATAATTACAATGATAATGAGTATTTGCAATCATTTTATATGTCATTTCATCTTTATTACAGTCCTGTGGGGGTATCAGTAAACAAGTATTTATTCAATGCTTCTTTTGAACTCTTAATTAAATTTTTTTATTGTGGTAAAACATACATAACATAAAACTTACCATATTAGCCATTTTAAGTATATATCTCAGTAGCTTCAAGCATATTCACAATATTTGCAAGCATCACTGCTATCCACTTCCAGAATGTTTTCATCTTCCTGTTGAGGAGGAAAAATTTTCTCTGCCCTTGAAGGTCCTTCCGGCTGGACTAAAAATCAAATTGACATGGGATAGATTAACAGGGAAAATAAACTTTAATTTCATATATACAGGGAATCTACACAGACATGCAATTCCGAACACAGGCAAAATGAGGTGTATATGCTATCCTGAACCAAGGAGAAAGGGGTGGGGTCTGGGACTTCAAAGGGGGAAAGCAATTCACAGGAAGATGAATAAAAGCAAAAGTTTTGCAAACAAATGTTTACTGGGCCACTCAGGAACAATGGGACATAGAAGACTTTGATCAAATAAGCCTTGGTAAGTTCCTCCCTGTCTACTATACCTAGTTCATAATATAATGTAGTTATCTATGGTGATAGCTCTCTTCCTGCAGTATGTTTTCTATCTGAACTCTTTTAGGCAGTTGAGAGGGAGGTAAAGAGTTTTTCCTGAATCTGCTGGGTTTTGATTGCTTTTAACTCAAAATAGTCTTCATGACAAAGAGGCCCATCTTGCGGAGGCCTGCCCTTGGCCCCTGCAATTCCATTTGGGAATGGAAACTCAGTATCCATTAATACTAACTCCCCATTTCTCCCTCCCTCTGGGACCCAGGAAGCTCTATATACTTTCTGCCTCTCTGAATTTGCCTGCTTTAGGTACCTCATGTAAGTGGATCATACAATATGCATCCTTTTGTGATTGGCTTATTTCACTTAACATAATGTCTTCAGGGTTCACGCTGTACCATGTATTGGAATTTCATTCCTTTTCAAGGCTGAATAAATAATTAATTTTTCAACACCTGCTAATTGGCCAGACACTGTTCTAGACCTCAGGTTCTTACCAGGAAATGCATGTATTTGCTTCTCCCCAGTGGTCTCCACACTCCAGAAACTCTATCATTTTGCCTTAATTCCTGGCTTCAGGGTCCATCACAAAGTTTTTCCTTTTTCAAGCCCAGACTCCAAACTTGGAACTCAGTGGGAGAGGATTTTTTTTAACTAATCTTTACACCCAATGTGAGGCTTGAACACACAACCCCAAGATCAAGAGTCGCATGCTCTACCAACTGAGCCAGTCAGGCACCCCCAAACTTGGAACTCAAATCACTACTCTTTGGGTAATGTTATAAATACATAACTATTAGTAATCTATGCTAATCACTAAAAATTAGCCCACTCAACAATGACTATAGTATAATAGTGACATCCTTAAACCAGTGCTTCCAAGGGGATGTTTAATGGTATGACAGAGGAAGTGCCATGGGTCTGCACAGAGGGGACAGCCACTTTTAATTTATATGCAGGTCAGGTGGTGACTTCTTCTGCCCAATGGAATAAATCAAACTTCTCTTTTTTCCTAGAATGAGAAAAAGCACTAAAGCAAACTAAAAATCTTATCCCCATGATTAACAAAGCAGGCAACTGACATTTTTTAGAACATATTAAAAGGAGGAATCTCCATGGAATCAAAATATAGATGAAATATTTGAACAAATTCACAAAAAGGCATTAAAGACTGAGGACTAGGTACAAGGATGCAACCATCCTAATACAAAGTATCAGTATAATTGGGATAATATAAAGATAAAAAATATCCCAGTAGCACCAGAAGAGGATTCTCTTCACCTTACTAGCCAAGTTTTCAAATAAGTTCCCAGTATATAGGAGCTAGAATTTTATTTCAGAGCATGACTATAGTATTTGCAGCTTGTCATAATAGATTGTATTAAGAACATAGTAAATGTATTTTAATTCCATAGCATTGGCTCAGTAATTCCCTACAAGTTTTGTTGTATTCAGAGAGCCCCAAGTTAATGAATTCCTCTTGGTCAGTGGGTGGTTCTCAAATTTGAGCATATATCAGAATGACCTGGAAGGCTTGTCAGAACTAGACTGATGGTCCCACCTCCAGGTTCTGATTCAGTAGGTCTGGTGTGGAGCCTGAGATTTGCACTTCTGATGGGTTCCCAGGTGATGCTAATGCCCCTTGTCTGGGGACCACATTTTAAGAACTCCTAGGGATGTCTAGGGATACCAGGATCAAATGACTTAAGGTTCAATTGAGATTCTGATATGTATCAAAACTGCTCATCTTTTCTGTCCTTATTGTCACCATTGAGATTCAAGCCACCAACAGTCTCTGCTCAACTGCAACTGCCTTCAAATTAATCCCACACTTCCTATCTTGCTTCCTCCAATTTTTCCATTACAAAGCAGCTATGGTTATATATGGTTTTTTTAAAACCTAAATCAGATTATCCTACTCTGTTGCTTAAAGCTCACCAAACACTTTCCATAGCACTGACTCCGTACCATCCAGTCTCCTTACCATGGCTATCCAGGGTTTGTGTGAAATGTTCCATACCCAGCTTTGCATTCTCGCCTCTTCTTCTGCCTCTCTCCCTCTCATTCACTAGGTTGAAAGCACACTGACATCCTTTAAGCTTCTTCAAACACACCAAAATTTCCTCACTCTGGACTTTGTAACCCACCATGTCCTTTGCTGCCATAACCTCTCCCCACCTACTCTTTGGCTACTTGTTTCAATTCTACCAGGTATCAAAACTTAAATGTTATCTCAGAGACACCTTTACTCATCATCCACACTTAAAGTACGTCCCTCCTTTTACCCTGTTTCTCATTGCACTCTATTATTTTCCTTCTTAACCCTATCCCAATTTGTAATTGCCTACTTACTTCTTCAGTGACTCATTTGCCATGATTATGTTCTAAGCTGCTTGAGAATGGGACCACATCAGCACTGTGCCTGAGAGATAGCAGGTGTTCACTTGGTTGGATCACAGAGGGGACAAGAGCAGGCAAACTATTATTGAGTGTGATGTTTATTTTCTGGGTTCACCCACAGCTTTTAGAGTAAGGAGTCTGTCACTTGGAGCCTTTGCTACTTCAATTAATGTTACTTGATGCCTTTGCTCTGCATCACAGCCAATCCATCTTTGATTGCTGAAATTTTGATGGCCTGCTTCAGCACAGTTAGTGACCAAAGCACAAGGTTTGGCATCAGTGTTCCTTGTGCCTCCCTCTGCTGAGAGCTGCCCAAGAAGCTGAGGAAATTGAGAGATGCCTTGATTAACTAATTAACTGGAGTGTGCCCAGATTAAGGGAAGAGATGATTCTTTGGCACTCTACATACAGTACATCACAGACCACATTTAGAGATTGTATTTAGTTTGGAGTACCACGTTTTTAAAAGGGGAAAGTTGGAGTTGTTTGGTAGAAGGCAGCCAGTAAGTCCAATATTTGGGAAGTTGGTTGCAGAAAGAGCAGTAAATGAATTGGGGAGGAACCTATGGAAGGAGAAGCTGCAATTCTGGAAAAGAATGAAACTTGCTCTGATTTGTCCCAGGGAGAATGACAAACTTCAGACAAAAGTTACAGGGAAGCAGATTTGGGGTCAAAATAGGAAGAATTTCCCAACAAATAGAGCTCTTAAAAAATAGAATGGATTTATTCTGTTATTAATCTAATAAATGTGAGTGAGAGAGTCCCTCTCATTACAGAAATACTGAGGAGGGTGGGATGAAGGAAGGAATTAACATTTACTGTGAACTAGTCACTTTACCATATAATTATATAGAGGAAACCCTATTTTCTTGGTAGCAGACTCTTCCAAACCCTTACTATCTTTTTGGGTGAGAAGATTTTTTGAGAAGCCTTTGGGTGGTGTTGAGATGCTGCCATGGCAGAGGAAAAGTAGATGGTCATAGTTAGCTGCTTAACAAACTTTCTTTCTTCCTTTTTTTTTTCCCCCTGAATTCCATTTACAAACTGAGGAGAGAGCTCAATATTTCAAGATAATGGGGAAACATGGGAGAAATTTTTAGGGCAATTTTTGGAGGGAAGAAAAAAATGTGAGGTGAGGTGGCTGCCAGGGGAAAGAAACTTTCAGAGATGAACAAAGATACTTAATGGGGAATTTGATGACATTTATGTTGTGGGGTGTCCAGCAC
This sequence comes from Mirounga leonina, assembly GCF_011800145.1. NCBI lineage: Eukaryota > Metazoa > Chordata > Mammalia > Carnivora > Phocidae > Mirounga > Mirounga leonina. Next base: position 20,514,652 of record NW_023270314.1, on the reverse strand, counting down.
AAAATCTTTTTTCTCCATGTTCCTACAACATCATTAAAATATACATTTCTTTATTAATGAGCTGTGGCTTTGTCTATGTTTTTTGGAAACCAGTAAGTGCTGAATGTGGCCCTGAAATTGGTTCAGAGCAACCATGGTGGACCATGGGACAATAACACATCTGTGTTCCACATCTCAATTAATCTTCATAGCAACAGGATGCAGCAGGCATCACTGACTTCATTTACAGATGAGGAAAATAAGGCAATGAGAAGATAACTCACTTTTTCTAGATCACTAGATGATTTGTCTGAATTCTACTCTACCAGAGGCAATTTGAAGGGAATTCCTTCTTAGATATAATGTTAGACCAGATTACTTCCAATACCCTTTTCATCTCTTAAAATTTCATGAAGCAGGAAAGAGCATAATGAGAGTCACCTCATCTCTCTGACAGTGCAAGAACAAAGAGTTGTAGTAGTGAAGTAAATAACGATTATGAGGTTGTTATTTCCTGTGGCTGGGCTAGGGGCTACAGGTAGGTCTGGCTTCATGGGTGTGTGACCAGTGCACTCACACACAGTCTTGTCCTCATAAGGAACCCCACACTTGGTTTAAAGCTCTATGGTTGTTGCCATCTCAAAATTATTATTAATTTTTAATTTTTAAATGCAGGAGACCTGCATTTTCATTTGCATTGAGTTCCAAATTATGTTGCTGGTTCTGGCTGTAGCTAAAGGAGTTTTAAACACTGGTACCAACATATCATTCAAAGAGTCTAATAATATTTTAGAAGCCACAGAATTTTGGTCTTGGAAGAGATCTTGGGAGATCAGATTTCACTGCTCTCTATATATCAGGATCACCTGAAGAACTTTTGAGAAATATGTATATCTGGATCCCAACCCCAGAGATTTCATACTTAATTGGTTTGGGATGGGGAACATTGTATTTTTTAAAGAGCTTTCTAGATGATTCTAAGAACATCTGACTTAATTCATTGGTACCTAGTATTATACAGTGAAGCTTAATCTGTTATATTTTATTTATTAAATCAATAAATATCTGCTAAAGTTCCACTATGCACAGAACATTGTAATAAATTTTATAGGAGATAGAAAAATGAAGAAACTAAGACCATTGTCCTAAAAAAAAATCTAATAATATAAGGAATTTTCCAATTGATTTGACTATCTCGTCCAACCTCCTGGTTCTGTGGGGATGTCTCTGGTCTCTTTCCTCTCTTTCCATACTGGGTCTTTAGCATCATCACACAACTTCCTCCCCTCCAGAGGATCTAAAGGCTTTAAACAGTGTAACATATTTTTTTCTCATGAAAATATTTGGGCTCCCAATGTAATCAGTGTCCCTGCTTTTAGGCAGTACTATACTCCTAGAAGAACTGGCATATGCATTTATAAAACCCATTGTTGGAAGAAATTTATTCATTTTTACAATAAGCAGTCACAATGATTATAATTATGCTTTAGAGCAAAGCCCATACATTCCCCTCCCTTGAGATCTCATCGTCATCACCACCTGGATTGTAATTTAAATTTTAGATGTTTTGTACCGTCCTGTTTTCCTTGGTCTGAAACCAGCAGAGCATGTGCTCCAATCATATAAATGTACTAGGTAGGTGTGGCAGAGCCCCTGTTTTTAATCCCAGAAGGAATTGTTTGTTGTCAATATGTTTGGGAAGATGAGGAATAAGGAATTCGTTTTTTTTATTTAAGATTTATTTATTTATTTGAGAGAGAAAAGGAGTAGGGGCAGAGGGAGAGAGAATCTCAAGCAGATTCTACACTGAGCCCAGAGACCAATGCGGGGCTTGACACAGGGCTCGATCTCCCAACCCTGAGATCATGACCTGAGCTGAAACCAAGAGCTGGTGGCTCAACCAACTGAGCCACCCAGGGCCCTGGGAATTCATTCTTAATGTTTTTCTTGCTTTGGGATTTTCTTGGCTACAGGGCCATGAAAGGCTCTCATTGATGCCAAAACCAATGGCAAATCGGTTTATGTTTTCCCAACCCCAAGTTCACTGAAGCCCCATACTGTTCAGGAGCAGTTACTATCCCTTCCGGAGGATCTCCTGCTTCATCCACAAGTCCTATGGTGGAAGTTCACAGTTTTTTACTTTTGTTTCATTTATATGAAGGATTGGTTAGAGCTCCAAAGAGTATCAAAGGGACAGTTTTACTTTACCCTTGGTCCATCAAAGGAGAGGACTTATTGTTTAAGACTTTTGAAAGAAGAGTGTGTAGATGAATGCTCACTTGTCTCAGTCACCACCTTCTATACTCTTAGTTACCTTTTTACATGGTCTGTGCTATACCTGACAGTAGGAGAAAAATCTATTTCCCTATCCCACCCTCCAGCCATGGCTATTTGCCTCTGCTAACCCAATTTTTAGGCACTTATTTTTAGAAAATGAAGACAAAATTGTGAATAGAAAAGTAGGCAAATGGTTGAACAAGAAAACAATTCACAACTAATTATTGAAGCCTTGGAAACCCAACATGTCTTTAGATCTTTTTAGGCAATTTTTTTCAGAAATGTTTACATGGAAATGCTTCCTGATTGCAAACTGGCTTTTCCTAACCACCTAGAACACTGCATTGCTCATCAACTCCCAGTGTTTATGAGGACCTGAGGCTGAAGTTTTCTTAGCTTCAGGGGGAAGCATTCCAATTCCAGCCTGGTCTTCTCATCAGTCAGAACCAAGAAGAAGATTCACTTTGGCTTATTTGCAAGGTGATGCTTCTCACTGGTGTGAGCATTAGCTTCTGTTAGAGACAAGATAGTGGTCTCTCATTTGAAGAAAGACTGTTCTTCCTCTTAAAGTAACTCTAATCTTACAACTTCATAATTGTAAGTTCCAGTATTATTGTGTTCCTTTCTGGCCCTGGCTTACATTACAAGAGGTTGTGTTAGCTAGAAGTGACTCCTCCAATGCTACACAGATGGGAAACATCAACTATTGGTTCCCTATTTCCCTTGTGGAAGAAGAATGTTCCAGTTTTTCTTGCCATATGTGTGCCCCTGATTCAGAGAACAAGCATGTGGTGGGAAAGACCATGTTTACAAAGGTCCTCTGCATGGTCCATGCACCTTATGGACACACTGGTAATATGTATCAGTGCACACATCCTTGTGTTGCCATCAACATGGTCTGGGTCAAGAATCCCAGGAATGGCTTCCAGGATTCGAGAATGGAAGGCTTTGCTGTGTTTTGAGTGTCGAGGGCATTTATCCTGTCCAGGTGAAGTCTGTAAACACTTAATGGAGGAAATGACACACATTAAAATATTTTAAAAGTAGAATTTTTGTTGAACCATGATAAGCCTGGAGCTGATACACTTTAAATGAGCATCCAGAATTTACTCCATGCCAAACTTCTCTGGGGCATGCATGATGGTCATGAAGACTGTTAGGTCAACAAGAACATCAAATGGACTGAATAATCCCTTATTTCTCTCACTCCGTGGAGGTTTTGTTTTGAGTCTGCTCTAGTCGAATAATTGCTTGGTATTGCTCTGAATTGTATCCAAACATGTCTTTTCATGTTAGCTTTGCCTTATCTTCTTTAAGCTTTCCCTAGCTTCTCTAGATTAAAAAAGGGGGAGGGAAAACCTAGTGCACCTCTCATGGTTTCTATCAATAGGAAAAGACTAAGAAGGAGGTGGGGATGAATGGAATTCTGAGGCGGGCCCAGGACAATCAAACTGAAAAGAGCGATTGGGTCCCAAAGCAGATGCTTCTAGCTTCTAGCAGGCATCTGGTGACATAACTTCTCTGCTCTACACCTCTCTGCTCTCCTACCACAAGTGTCAAATAATTAGCGTAGCCCCTTGTCTTCTGTAGAGAAGTATTTTGCTTAATATATGTGAATACGATACCTCCATAATTTTTTGGGCAACAAAGCAAAATATTGAAAGCAAACCAATAGAGCTTTCTTTAAAGACAAACATACAAAAATAAAAACAAAAAAGACAATTTGAGCTTGCATGCTTGATATTTACCACTGTAGACAATGTTATGAGAAGTGAAGATACGGCTGGATTTTAATAAAAGCAGAGTCCTGTGTCCTTGTCACAACAGCTCTCTCAAGAAGGTACATTATTCAAATTATACATACTGTACTGGGTGATATAGTGCCCCCCGCCCCTTCATACTCATACCCACCTGGTACCTGAGCATGTGATTATTTGGAAATTGGTCTTTGTAGATATAATCAAGTTAAAATGAGGTCATACTGAATTAGGGTGGACCTTAATCTGGTGTCCTTAGAAGAAGGATACTTGGACACAGATCCAGAGAGGAGAACACCTTGTGAAGATAAGAGGCAGAGGTTGGAGTGATGTGTCTCTAAGCCAAGGAACACCAAAGATGCTGGCAACATCAGAAGTTAGAGCCTTCAGAGAATGCAGGACCCTGCAGACACCTTGATTTCAGACTCCAGGCCTCCAGAACTGTAAACGAATACATTTCTGTTGTTGTAAGCCACACAGTTTGTAGTAATCTATTTTGGCAGCCCCAAGAAAGTATACACAGACGAAGAGACTCTGGTTCTGAAGGTCCTGCTAAAGCTCCTAGTACAGAGGCCATGGCGAATTGGCTACCCACCTGGTCTCCCACCTGGGCAAGGGAAGACACACATCCGACCACATGGGGTCACTCATGGGAAAGGACTGGATTCATAATCACTGTACTTGGTTTTGTCCATCTGGACAGATCCATAGGATTCCGGACAGATTAAGAGTGAAAAGTGTAGGGATGGTCATAAACTGCAGCAGCAACATTTATGTACCTATTTATTCTCACTTTATCCAAAAAGGATTTAGACTTCCTTTCAAAGATGCAAACAATAGAGCAAGATAAAGGACATTAAAAAATAGAAGGATAAAACAGAGGGAAGGAAAACAATGGTAGGAAGAAGCAGCAATAAACTTAGATAAGATTGTGCCCTTCCTCTACTTCCCCAACCCTGGCCAGCTGAGAAGACCGACCTTCTCGGTGTGAACAAGAAATTTCAGGATGAGATAATGCCAAGTTTGATTTTTCTCTAATTTGTGTAAATTCAGTGAAAATTTCAGGCTGTTGCTTCACGTAGAAATGAGCTCTAATTATCCTTCTGATTTTCATATCATTTTCAATAAGTCAGTGTTACTACTGCAGTTGATCAACCAGAAAGCAGGGAAAGAAATCTCACATTTTCAGTGCCCTCTGCATCCTTTTAAGCGTGCTTCTGAAATGGTTTAGAACCATTGTCTTTGGAGCATTTGTTTGCGTGGGGAAAAAGGAGAGTGTCTGGCATGGTTTAGCACCCTGCTCTCTGTGATTTCTCAAACCACGCATGCAGACTCAGAGAAGAGACGATGCTAGCTAACCTCACCTGGGGGCTATTGTTTCATCTGATATGCAGCCTTTTTTGTGTGTATTGGTCATCTCTAGCCACATATGAAAAGTTATCCTACTCTAAGGAAATAACAGTATGAATAAATACTGGACATACACCCATAGGAGGCTCAACTCTAGAATAATTTGGTATTGCCCTGCATGAGGCATCACCTGCTGAAGAGACCCCAAACCATCATTTGGGGATTAACACTATGTAAATCACCTTGGGTTAAGCTGCGCTGTGAAGATAGAAACCTCTAATCTTGTTTCAAATACCAAATATTCAAGTGTGCTTTTTTTTTTTTTTTCCCAAAGGGAATCCTAAGCACATGATTCTATATGTTCTTGGAAGAAAATGAACTCTTAATTTGAGGCATATCTGAGAAACGAAGGTCAAGGAAAATGTTCTGCTCCTGGCTAAGTGCTTGTTGCTTGTATGATTGTGCTCTGCCAGTCAAGAACAATACAGTAAATACATTATTGATTCCTCTTTTATTTTTCTTTTCTGTCTTTCTTTTTTTTTTTTTAAAGATTGTATTTATTTATTTGACAGAGAGAGACACAGTGAGAGCAGGGTCACAAGCAGGGGGAGAGGGAGAAACAGGCTTCCCGCGGAGCAGGGAGCCCTATGCGGGGCTCGATCCCAGGATCCTGGGATCATGACCTGAGCCGAAGGCAGACGCTTAACGACTGAGCCACCCAGGCGCCCCCTCTTTTATTTTTCTAAAGGAACTCTTCTGGTTTAAAAACAGCTTTCCCTACAAGGGAATGTACCCCTTAGAGTTATTTAGTCTGTTTATTGTTGATGTTAATTAAACAACCTGGGCTTTTCACAGTGAGAGTGACTACTCTTTTTTTTTTTCTTTAAAGATTTTTATTTATTTATTTGACAGAGAGAGACATAGCGAGAGAGGGAACACAAGCAGGGGGAGTGGGAGAGGGAGAAGCAGGCTTCCCGCAGAGCAGGGAGCCCGATGTGGGACTCGATCCCAGGACCCTGGGATCATGACCTGAGCCGAAGGCAGACGCTTAACGACTGAGCCACCCAGGCGCCCCCTCTTTTATTTTTCTAAAGGAACTCTTCTGGTTTAAAAACAGCTTTCCCTACAAGGAAATGTACCCCTTAGGGTTATTTAGTCTGTTTATTGTTGATGTTAATTAAACAACCTGGGCTTTTCACAGTGAGAGTGACTACTCTTAATGAAAAATTAACTACCGTCTGCTAGTGAGGTGGGCGCGGGAACGGAGACACGCAGGTGGAGTGACCTGACCGGGGGTGTCGCGCGCGGGGAGGAGGTTCCTGTAGATGGCGGTGTCGCACTGCCGCACGCGCGCGGACTGCTGCAGGGCTGCGGGTGAGGGATGCAAAGGATAATGGCTGCAGGGAGAGCGGGCTGGCCCTCCAGCCAGCAACTTAAGTAAGCTGCTGGTTCGCTACTCGATTTCATAGTCGCCCTCAATGAATCTTTTCTGAACTCAGCAAAAGTACAAACTGTTCCTTTATACCTCCCAAATTGTCCTTTTGGTGAAGTGGCTTTTTATTTTTTATGCCTTCCATTTTTTTTTTTTTTTAAATTTCCGAGTTATTTTGAGGGGGAGATCCGACTTCAACATTCCTCTTCTTGAACTGTAAAAGCAATTAGTTTAGCTGCTGAGTACTCTTCAAGAGAGAATGAAAATCTCCTAAATTGAGATCATCATAAACTGAATTTATCACACAAGTCAGCACAGCACAATCCAAAATAAAGGTCTTTCTGCATAAACCTTATGACCAGATTTCCATAATTCTTCTTCTCGTGTTCTGATTGTTTTCCTTCCTTCCTTTTTTCTTAAACCTTTTATTAAAAATTGTCCTCCACTACACTCAGAGGACCTGGGTGACTAGAATTCGAAAAGCAATCTGGCAATCACAGATTTAGGGAATTTATAGTGAAATGAAGGTATGATGTCAATTATAGTTTTAATTGTTTTGACCTTTAAAGCTGGCTCAGGATTATATTCTACTGTGGAGTAAAGATCGTTCTGAAAGAATGTGTGGCGTTGGGCTAGTCTTTTCAGGCTGACTTTTCCTCCCCCACTGCACCAAACAGTCCTCATTCTTTAAGCAAGCAGCTGTGCATTTGCAGTGTTAATTTCACATATTTGTGATATATTTGCTACACTAACAAAGCTATGTTCCAGTGAATTGGAATATCTATTGTAACGGTGACTAGGATTTTCTTCCTGTAACTGACCATATATCCACAAAATGTATGTATATCAAGAAATGGCAAGTTTAACACTGATCAACCCATGCAAGTTCCCCATCCCAGACCCTCAATGTTTCTGTGCCTTTGTTCATTCCCCTCAAGCTCCCAGAGCTTCTCCAGTACCCTTCCTACTAGTCCTGGGAAGTGAGAGGGACAGGGGTCACCTCATTTGAAATTGATCCCCACCTCCTCCCAGCCAAGCTGGCTCTGCCTGGCACTGGGATATGGAGAGTGACCCTCCCACCCCCAACACACAAAATAGGAGGCAAGAACTGCCTCCCTCTTCCCACTTGACAGCAGAGTGTGCAGGACATAAGGCCCCACTCTGATGGGCAGGACCCCACCCCTCTCATGCTCCAGCCCCTTCTCAGCCCCCAGCCTCTCCACCATGATTTTACCCTCCAGTCTATCCCATTGGCAGAATTAGTTTTGAGTAACTGTACAGTTTGTTTGTTTGTTTTTGCTTGGTTGTTGTTTTAGTGTTTGTTTTCCTGTGGGAGAAGACTTACTTGTTGACGCTTCACTTGTTTAATGGTCTGGGCTTATTTTGGAAAAAAACAAAACAAAACAAAGCAAACAAATGAAAAGAAAAAAGAAATAGCAAGTTTAGATAGGAATGATGCATAGGAATTTGTTGTTGGTATACTTGGTATGGAAGTTTTATAGGCAGGATTCACTTTGTCAAGTAAATGAAAGCCTCAGTGGAAGTGAAAATGAGGAATAGACCAGAGGAAGAAGAGACATTGAAAGCTATTGAAAAGCCCAGGAAAACATCAGAAAGATTTAAGAGAAATGGGAATTCAGAGATCAGGAGGCCACAGTAGGTAGAAAGGAGGTAACCAGTGGTGCTGCGCTTATGCTCTTAGATCCAGGAATAGGGCTAAAGAGGAGATTCAAGAACCTGGAAGGCTGACGGAAGGGCATGTCACTATGCATTAAAAGAGATTAACCAAGACCTGATGGTGCCACATTGAGTGGTAAAAGAAAGATGAAGGAATCTGGAGATTATGGAAGACCATCAAAGGACATAATTACACGGCTGACAAATGAGACCTAGAGGAGAGATGGTTGAGGGATGTAAGCATAGGGAGTAGTCTGTAACTCATCAATTAGGTATCTTAGCAGGTCTGTTTTGGTAAAGTCAATGCTTTCTTTTCAAGACTTCAGATGAAGGTGTATTTGTGTGGAGTAAGAGCCTCTAAGAGGGAATAGTGCATTCTTCACTCCACAATAAAGAAAAAAAGAAAAGAAGAAACAATCAATCCTCATTTGCTTTGGTCAACTAAGGGAAATGATACCTTCTGTGAGCCAAAGACCTGATTAAATTGGCACCAGTCTAGTATTATGGATCAAGAAGAAGTTAATTAGAAATTGTCAAGGTCTCTCCCAAACAATGATGCAAGATTGAATTAGTTGTCTGTGTTGGATCATCGTTGATGGTGAAAACATGACCCCAGTAGAAAACAAGAGCCCCTCAACAGTAGTATAAGACAATTGGATGTAGCTAATTTAATATTGCCATTTTGAAAAGGGAACATTTGATGACAGGACAGTTTAATATAGCTTTTTTTTTTTTTTAAGATGCTCTTTAACATTTAAATTTTTAAATTACTAAACAATGGGGTCAATTGACATTCTCACCCTAACTGATCATCTCACCCAACATTTCCCTTAGGCTCAGAGACAAGGTGAGGCTTCAGAATGGAGTAAGGCTCTGGCATTGGGTGAGACCCACTATGGAGTGAGAGGTAGGGCAAGGGGGAAATGATGGGTAGCGTGGGAGAAAGGGAGATTCAAGGGTGGGATAAGTGTAAGAAATGCTCATTGCATTCATAAATCAAGGGATATCAAAATGGCTGACTCAAAGAGACCATGGTTGAATGCCCTGCTTTGATTCTGGCAGATGTTAGATGTTGACCACAATGAGAGAAGTTACGTTGTACCAGGTCATTTTATACCTAAGTTCAAACTAACTTTCTTGATCAGTAACTTAAGTTTGCATTTCTTTTTTTTTTTTTAAGATTTTATTTATTTATTTGAAAGAGAGAGAATGAGAGAGAGCACATGAGAGGGGGGAGGGTCAGAGGGAGAAGCAGACTCCCTGCCGAGCAGGGAGCCCGACGCGGGACTCGATCCCGGGACTCCAGGATCATGACCTGAGCCGAAGGCAGTCGCTTAACCAACTGAGCCACCCAGGCACCCATGTTTGCATTTCTTTAACATTCTTTGTGATAATGAGTTTCTCGTCCTCCTTCTCTCCCTTCTTCCTTGCTTCTTTCCTTTCTTCTTCCTTCTTCCTTCATCCTCCCTCCTTTTCTCCTCCCTCCCTCCCTCCCTTCCTTCCTTCCTCCTTTTCTTAATTTTTTTCCATTCCCCCTTCTCTGCTTGTTCCTTTCCTCTCTCTTCCCTTCTTTTTTCTTTCTTATTTTTTCCTCCCTTCTTCTCTCCCTCATTCCCTCCCCTTTTTTCTTTCTTTCTCTCTCTCTTTCTTTCTTCTTTCTTTCTTTTTTCTTCTTTCTTCTTTCTTTCTTTCTTTCTTTCTTTCTTTCTTTCTTTCTTTCTTTCTTTCTTTCTTTCTTTCTTTCTTTCTTCTTTCTTTCTTTCTTTCCTTCTTTCTTTTTCTTTCTTCCCTCCATTCAACAATTATTAATCACACACTATGTGCTAGGCCCTTTGCTAAGCACCCAAGAATAATTTATATCCTTGGAGAAATACCAAAAGGTGTAGAAATTTTTAGATGAGCCAAAGAATTCTTTTGCAGCCCACTATACCCTGTTTATTTCACACATTAAGAAAAGATATTTAGGGGCACCTGGGTGGCTCAGATGGTTAAGCGTCTGCCTTCGGCTCAGGTCATGATCCCAGGGTCCTGGGATCGAGTTCCTCATCGGGGCTCCCCGCTCAGCGAGGAGCCTGCTTCTCCCTCTGCCTCTCTCTCTCTCTCTGTCTCTTATGAATAAATAAATAAAATTTAAAAAAAAAGAAAGCTATCATTTGAAAAAAAAAAAAAAAAAGAAAAGATATTTAAAAGATGATAATCACTTAGTATCTCCACAAAGTTTTTCCACTTGTATTAATGGGAAAATGCTATTTATATTTAGAGTTATAATTATACCCATGGACTTAAGTTATTTTCTTATGCTTTCTCATTTGTGTGTTCCCAAGGTTTCAACGGAGGTGAGAAAGGCTAAAATAGTAAGAAAGTCACAAGAGAGATAAGTCATCTTTGAGGAGACTTGTGCTTTAAGTTGGTGCATTAATATAGGATGACAGGCTTTTAGGAGTACAGACTTGCTCAAAAACTAATTAAAAAAAAGTTAATCCCACTGCAGTTCTAGAAGCCTATCTGCTCTGCAATCTGAAAATCACATAACTCAAACATTACAGTTAAGCCTCAGATATTTTGTGGCTATTACGATGTTTGTGGAGGAATATCTGATTGGTTCTCACTTTTTTATTTGGTAGTCCTTTTGTCATTTTTACCAAAATCTGTTGTCTGCTTTATTTTGCAATGAAGGCCTGGAGTGGGGTACACTCTATCAAGGTACTGATTTAATGAAATTGCCTTTATTCCATGTCTTTATAACAAGGATAATAACCACCATTCATAGCATGGTGTGTGAAGCCCTCCCACATGTATTAATTCACTTAGTACCTACAGCAGCCCTGTGAGATGGGTATTATTATAGATATTTTTACAGAGTATTTAACTAACCCAACCTCACCTAGGAAAACACAGGTGCTAGATCCTCAGCACAGATCTACTCTAATTCAGGGTGGTATTTTCTTTCTTTTTTTTTTTTTTAAAGATTTTATTTATTTATATGTCAGAGAGAGAGAGAGAGAGCACAAGTAGGGGGAGCAGCAGGCAGAGGGATAAGCAGGCTTCCCCCTAAGCAGGGAGCCCAATGCGGGTCTTGATCCCAGGACCCTGGGATCATGACCTGAGCTGAAGGCAGACGCTAACCCACTGAGCCACCCAGGTATCCTCAGGGTGGTATTTTCAAATGGAATTTCTGTCTCTTGCCAGCTTGATTTTTGCCAGCTCCAGGATAAATGATACTGTGTCTTATCAGTCCATTAAATGTATTACAGACATAGCCATGGGTCCATGTGGGTGTCCTCTTACCTTGTCCTAGGTCTGTGCCCTTCCTGCCTGCTTCCTGGGCCAGGGCCCTGCAGTTACTCTGAGTTCCTGCCTCTAAGCTCCACCTTCACTTCACTAGTTGCCCTAAAACTTGAAGACTATTTTAAGACCTGCCATGTCATATATATATATATATATGATGATGATGATCAGCACCCATACATCCTAAAGATGATCCACAAGAATGGAAACTAAATAAATCTAACAGAACAGCACTGTACTGGGAGGCAAGAATCAAAATTTGAGGACTAGATGTTAAAATGTTCCGACTTCCTCTCCTAGTGGTTAATTCAGTATTTCTTAGTAATCACTTTCAGTGGCTACACAAAACCATATAAGACTTACTCAATTTAACTGCCTGCCATTAAGAGGATTCCATAAATACTGAGATGAGACCTAGGCCAAGGAACTATTTTAGTTACATTCACAGCAGACTAATTAACCATTTTGCCTGGGAAAAGCTCCCTATTCTAAGGCATATTCATAAAATAGCTTTTAAGAAAAATTTAATGAAAACTTTTGTCTAGAGGCTTTGGTACACATGGGTACCCATATCTATTAAGGATCAGTTTATTCCTGAATATAATAAGGAATGAATATTAAAATCAATTTCTCCCTAATGTGACATATTTTATATCTTTAGGTACATCATAAAGTAAATTTTGTGTGTGATCCCAATCATTTGCTCATTTATTACGCATTTATCAGACATTTACCAGGTTCTGGGCTATGCCATGGAGGCATGAGGAAGAACCAGACCATCTCTTCCCTGTAGGAGTTCATAGTCTAATTGGGAAGGGATGGATTACTAGGGAACAAACAAATAGGTGCCACCATCCATTAATATGTGAACTAGAACAGACTCTGATGGGGTGATTCATAATAACCTTCATGTGGGTGGACCATTCTCATGGATCTCTCCACATGTTTTGTTAGCAGAGGCACTGGCAGGCTTCTGGATTGAATTAGCTTTTCAAGGATGTTTGTACAGAGAACAGACTTAGAAGATAAGAATAATAGTTCTCCATGGAGCAGAGAGCAGATGTGCTTACTTGCCAGTAGGATAATAAAAGATTTGGGGTTCCTTAGCTGTGATGCAAAGCCATGGCATTTGCAACATCCATCTTAACTGTTCTGTATTGCCTCCATGTCATGTGTGGGTGGGAAAAAGACAAGCACTGACAGAGACAGAAAGCTCATGTTGCTCATGGTGCTGTGAGTTATAAAGTCTCTTGTCTCTGATTTGGGTATCTCGTAGCCTCTGCCAGCACCTATGAAACTGGCTGACCAATTTGCTGCCTTGCAAGCAGGGAAAAATCTGACCTTTCACAGTTTTTGACACTCCAACCCCTGATTTTGGAATGCATTTGAATATGGTAATTTTTCAAAAGAGAACCTGCTAAGAACTATATCTTCCAATCTTTCATTTATGCTTCATTTTTGGTCTGTAGTGATTGTATTTTCATCTTTGCCAATATGAGGCAAAAGTTTGGGCTGCTGAACTTACCCAATGGCCTCTGTGCCCTTTTCCTGGAGAGTAGGGCTGTAAAACAAACATTTGGAGAGGGAAATTGAATCGCATTATAATGAAATAACTGCAATGTTCTCATTTGTTAATGTTCCCATTTATTTGTAATTTAGTCTACAGTACCATGAAAAATATCTGCCTTTATTCCACCCTGAGGTGGATAATGACAAATTAAATAAAATGAGAGCTTGTTAAAACAAACAAGCAAACAAAACAACAAAGTATTGCTTTTACCCTATTATTACTGCATAATTCAGGAAAATAAAATTGACTTTTTAAAAGCAAGAGTAGAGCTTCTGGGTTGATGAACACATGGAAGTACCACAGAGGGTGTGCAAGCTCCAAGCCCCTCCCCACATACCTGGCCCTTGAATCTCTTTCATCTGGCTGTTCCTGAGTTATATCCTTTCACAATAAGTCAGCACTCTAGTAAGGGAAAAAAAAAGCAACAGTAATAGTCTGGTATCTGATTCTAGAAATCAGTGCTCAGTGACCTCTGAGCTTTAGCTCTCAATTTACAACTTACAAAGAATATTGTTCCTTTCATTATTATTTTTTTTTTTAACCAACACCAAGAGGATGTGTAGAGTTTCAGATATTCTCAGGTAAAACAGGGGCAGATATACAGAATTTTTGCATTTTAATACAAATTAGAGTCTCTAGCTTTTTTTAGGTAAAAAGTGTGGTTCAAATCCATGTTTAGAAATAGTAGTCTGACTAGGATAGGCAGATAAGATAAGTCACAACATTTATTTGATATAGCAATCAAAGCAATATAATGCATACATCTTAGTACTAACTCAACAACTCCAGATGAGCAAAGAGTGGGGATAAGGAAGTATTAGTGAAAACAGAGGGCACCAACATTGATTGCTAAGTGTTGCATATCCCATGGATAGAATTGGAAATAGCCTAGATCCCAATCTTGGCATTTTCAACCAACATTGCTGATACTGTGGTTTTTCGGAAGAAGCTCCACAATCAGTTTAGCTGGGGATTTGGCCACATCACTTCTCTAGTTTCCTATCATGATGACTTGTTTCCAAATGCAGTGACCTGGAATAGACAAAATGAGAACCTGAAGGATTCCATGTGTGCTTCTATTCCCAAGAGCCTTGACCAGGTAGAGGCTAAAGGGCTCTCTTGAAGTCTTTCCCCAGGGCCACACCTTCATCTTGACTGGAATTTTATGATCTTTTGGGTAGCCCAAAAGATGAATTCAAAGGAAAGAAAGTTCTCATTTCAGCCTACAGTAGAGGAGCCTTAAATCACTCATTCTTTTCCTCCATTCTCCCTTGAACTTTAAAACTTGGGGAATTGAAGAGGAGGATGCTTTTCCTTTTGGAAAATCTGTATAATTGGCCCTTATCCCACCAGTCCTAAGGGAAGAGATGAAGTGGAAAAAAGCAACACAAAGCAAACCAAAAGGCAAGAGTAAGAATGTAAATTAGAGTAAGGCTAGAGTAAGGTAAAGCCAGAGAGAGAGAGAGATAACTCAAAAAAGGTAGAGATCCCTGCTCATTTCATTGAAAAGTTCACCAGCACTTGGCACCATAATCCAGTTAATGTTCTTGACTTATGCCAGGGAACTGACTCTTTTTGTACCATATCTGAGTCTTGAGCTCCTCCTAAAAGAAATTACTTAATCCAATGACTTAATCTAACTCCTCCTGAGAAGTCAGCCTTAAAGAAGAAGGCAATCACAGTCTAAAGTGTCTTGCACATACTTTGAGAGACTACCGCTCCAACCCAACATTGTTTTTGTATATTCATTTAGGTCAAGGAAATGAGCAGTTCATATTCTCAAAGAACTTCATAAATATCTTTTGCTTATTTTCTCCAGAAGTCTCCAAAAGTTCTCAAGATATTATTTTAATTTAATTACCCTGGGACAAAATTTCACATTTATTATACAACTAGTCAACCCCCCAGCTTCCCATACTCCACTATTAAGTCAATCCTCTGTTCTCATGGAAAGATTAAAGCCCCACACCCCACCAAATGAATCTCTTCTTTCTGTTACCCTAAAGAAATTGGTCATTCAAGGTATATACAGAACGATTTTCTCTTCCATTTTCTTTTTCTTTTTTTTTTTTTGTGGTAATTAAAAAAATTTTTTTTAGTTAAATTCAATTAATTAACATATAGTGTATTATTAGTTTCGGAGGTAGAGGTCAGTGATTCATCAGTTGTATATAACACCAAGTGCTCATTACATCACATGGCCTCCTTAATGCCCATCACCCTGTTACCCCATGCTCCCCCCCAGCAACCCTCAGTTTGTTTCCTATGGTTAAGAGTCTCTTATGGTTTGTCTCCCTCTCTGATTACATCTTGTTTTATTTTTCCCTCCCTTCCCCTATGCTTCTCTGTTTTGTTTCTTAAATTCCACATATGAATGAAATCATAGGATAATTGTCTTCCTCTGATTAACTTATTTCACTTAGCATTATACCCTCCAGTTCCATCCATGTCATTGCAAATGGCAAAGTTTCCCTTTTTTGATGGCTGGGTAATATTCCATCATATATGTACTACATCTTCTCTATGCATTCATTTGTTAATGGACATCTGGGCTCTTTCCATAGTTTGTCTATTGTGGACATTGCTGCTATAAACACTGGGATGCAGGTGCCCCTTCAGATCACTACATTTGTATCTTTGGGGTGTATACCCAGTAGTGCAATTGCTGGGTCATAGGGTAGCTCTATTTTTAACTTTTTGAGGAACCTCCATACTGTTTTCCAGAGTGGCTGTACCAGCTTGCATTCCCACCAGTGGTGTAAGAGGGTTCCCCTTTATAAAAAAAAAAGAGGGTTCCCCTTTCTCTGCATCCTTGCCAACATCTGTCATTTCCTGACTTGTGAATTTTAGCCATTCTGACTGGTGTGAGGTGGTAACTCATTGTGGTTTTGATTTGTATTTCCCTGATGCCGAGTGATGTGGAGCATTTTTTCATGTGTCTGTTGGCCATTTGGATATCTTCTTTGGAGAAGTGTCTGTTCCTGTCTTCTGCCCATTTCTTGACTGGATTATTTTTTTGGGGGGGATGTTGAGTTTGATAAGTTCTTTATAGATCTTGGATACTAGCCCTTTATCTGATAAAACATTTGCAAATATTTTCTCCTATTTTGTAGGCTGTCTTTTGGTTTTGTCAACTGTTTTCTTTGGTGGGCAAAAGCTTTTTATCTTGATGAAGGTCCAATAGCTCCTTTTTTGCCTTTGTTTCCCTTTTTCTTATTCTTTTCAATATCAGCCAATTGGACTTCTTTCAGCAGCCTGGTTAGAATCTAACTCACTTTTGGCAGCTTCTGCCTAGTGCATCCCTGGGAGTTTCTGTAATTCCTTCTGAATTTCCAAAAGTGTATTAATTTTACCCTCATTCTTTTCTATGCTCAACTTTCTCAAAGTTCCACAAGGGCAACAGGATACATAGGAATATATCAATGCAAGGTCTATACCTGCAACATTTGGGAAATTCAAGTACATTTCCTTAAAACATGTGACCATGCAACAGTTTATAATATAAACATTAATTCCTATATACCATAGCATTTCCCAAGAAAAGTAAGTTTTTCCAAGATTCATTACATGTTGCATTGTAGACTGTGGTTCTCCACCCTGTTAGCCACACATTAAAATTACCCAGGGATATTTCTTAACATTTTGCTACCCAGGCCTCACCCCAAACCAAGTAAGTATCTGAGAGGAGGATCCAAGTATTGATAGTTTTTGAAAGGGCTGAAAAATCACAGGTGGAAACACAATCTAAATCTGCTTCCAGCTGTATATTATGATACAGATTAAATTATCCAGAGAAATGGGATAGAATAGTCAAGGAAAGGGAGAAGCTGATGGAAGACTGATGATTTCACCTTTCCTAGGGTCTCATAAATCCATGCTAGTTTCCCACAATCTGCCACCCGCTGCTTTAGAAATTAGAACTTACATGGAATAACCTTCCTAAGAAAGGGTCCATTGTTCATTAAGCTTTTCAGATTCCAGGGTGTTGGGTACAGGGAAGGCCAGGTCTCTCCATGCAGTCAGATCTCTGTGTTTGTTCCCTTACCATATTCTCTTTCAGAGAAGGAGAAAATGAGAAGTAAAGCCAAATGAGGTGGGATTCAGTAATAAATGAAATGTGTTAATGAGGGATATTTGTTAGGGGAACAAAATATTAAAATGCTTCCTTACTTAAAACAATGGTTTCCATGCTTAATGAAAACTGTCTTACTGTCCTACACATCAAAATGAAATAAACACAAGCATACAAAGATATTCACCTTGGAACATCATGCCTTCTCCAAGAGTAGTAACATTATTATCAATCTTGTATGTAGGTTCAGAAACAGGACCTTGTAGAGAACACTGGTGCGGTTCATTTCCCTGATGTGCTGGGAAAAGGTAAATGTGAGGCCCTTCTCAGAATGTTTCCAGTCCTCTGTGCCAGAGCCATGTTCATTAGAGTTTATGCACGATTCCAAGGGTCTTACTGTGACTTTGTCAACATAACCCTTCCATCAACTGGAAATTTCTGATGCTTGCAGAGAAGAAGAGGTAAAACAATGATTTCCCACCCTTTCTTTTCAAGAGAAATGGCTCAGCAGCTGCAAAATTCATTCCTGTGCAACTATCTGCCCGTGATACTCTTGATTGGTTTGGTAGGTTTATCTGCTGACAGACCATAATTGAGGAAAACATTGATTAATTGATCTGTTACTAGCTTGTGAGGCTCTATATGGCAATGAAGAATATGTGGTATGCAGATCAACTTTTAATTATTTTTATTTAGGGGCTGCTCCAATGAAATAAGTGACTAGGCAGGATCATCATTGATCTGTGGCACAGAAAGAAATGTTCACATTACATGCTGCAGATTTAGAAATTGTTTAAAATGTTTATTCTGGATGTTTAGAATGGATCTTTGCCCAGTAAGGCTTTGACCTGTGTAAAATGCAAATTATAATAACAACTTGCATTTGTGCAAAGCTTTGCAGTTTACAGATCATTTTCTCATGCATTATCCTGTTTGACCCTCACAATAAATCTGAGAGGCAGACCAGACAGGTGTTATTATTCCCAAAGAGACAAAGGCTAGGAGAGATTCCGTACCCCCTACATCCCAAATCATTTGCCCTATGTTAGTATGTAGAGTATGGAGAACAAAAGAGAGTTTGAAATTATTTAGTGAATTCTGGCTGGTCAGACAACAAGGGACATCATACTTATCAACATTTTCTTAGTATGAAATATGCTGAAATAGAACCTGCCATTAAAATACAAAGTATTACATAGCTTTGAGTGTGCTAAAGGGCCTTATCTTCTCCAACTTGATTATGAACTATAAGAAAAACTTAAGATAAAACCCATTAATTGGAGTTATTAAGGATTTTCCCACTGTATTTACAAAACCCATGGAGAAAAGGCATTGCTATTTTTTTGTTTTGTTTTGCTTATTTTATTTTATTTTTGTTTGTTGTTAGGCCATTGACATTGAACCAGTGCAAAATTAGTGTAGATTCTTGACACTCAGGGAAACAGAGGTTGAATATAGAATATTAATATTGAACATTTGCTCTATACAATCAGACAAGAATCACTGAATATTGTTTCTTAAATTTCACATATGAATAAAATCATATGGTATTTTTCTTTCTCTGGCTGACTTATTTCACTTAGAATTATACCTAGGTCTAGGTCCATCCATGTTGTTGCAAATGGCAAGATCTCATTTTTTTTATGACTGATGAACAAAGAGAAAAGAGACAAACAAGCAAAAAAAAAAAAAAAAAACCAGACTCTTAAATATAGAGAACAAACTGATGGTTACCAGATGGGAGGTGGGGGGTGGGGAGAGGGGTGAAATAGATAAAAGGGATTAAGAATACACTTATCATGATGAGCCCCAAGTAATGTATAGAATTTTTGAATCATCATATTGTACCCTTGAAGCTAATATTGTACTGTATGTTAATCACACTTCAGTGAAAAAGAAAAAAGAATTACTGAGTACTTTCCATGTGCCTAAGAGTACGCTGAGTACTGTGGGGTATTAAAACAAGTTCCCCACCCACAGAGTTTATGATCTAGTTGGGTGTAATAATCTGTGCAGATCCCAACCCTTAGTGAGAAGTGAAGAGGTGGGAACATGTGGATCAATATCTGTGCTGCTAATATTAAAAATGATAACAAGCAGAAGCCTTTTTTTTTGGCTCCATTTTCCTGGTCTAATTTGTCAGGGCATGACAGTCTGAACAAAAGCTGTGTCAATAGGAATCTGCACTAAGAAAGCAATATTTTTATCCTTTTTAATGTCGGTCTGCAAGCCAAAGTGACAACTGATAACTGTTCAATGAAAGGTCAGAAAACAAGCATGAAGCTGGATTTGTTTAGGGCTTACCTTATCTTTTTTTTTTTTTTGGATAAACGAAACTATTGTCCTAAGTCGCATAACCTGAGGCTCTTCACGTCTTACTAAACTGCATAGAGTTGAAGATGATTATAATGATTTTTTTCTTCATGCCCTTCTCACTGACATGGCTACATAGTTTTTGAAGACAAGCACAATTTCCAAAGGAGGATAAGTTTCCTTTTCATTAGAAAATAAGTAGTTTTGCTTTTTACAGAAATTGAAAAAGATTAGTAATAGAGGTAGTTCAGAAATAATGATTGCCTTTGAAGGGGAAAAAGACAAGAGAATTCATGGTAGGAAAGGGAGGTTTGACATGACTCTGATGTCCAGGCTGCCCAGGGAGTCAAGGGTAGCTAGAAGGGTAATTATAGTTTTGGTTCCCCTGGGAACAATTAAGGGATTAGTGGTCCCGGGGAGGACAAAGAGACATTGTCAATAGAGTAATAAAACTCTTCAGTACCAACACACGTTGATAAATGGCTCCCCCAAAAGACATGATTTTGATCTAAATCCTAGCACCTCTTGCCCTAGGACCTCCTCTCCACCCACCCTTTCACCTTCAGATATGGCTAAGTTTCCTGTTCTTCTTTCTATCTTTCCTCAGGATGTTTATGGGTGCTTCCCTGATTCTGCTTCTGTCACCATTTGTCCTGAATGAGGCTTCACAGACAGGAACTAGATGGCCAAAGGTGCACAACAGTTCCCTGGTGTGATTGAGTGCTTTGGAGTGCAGCTGCGGAGACCTGGTCAGAGGCATGGCAAAAAGGAAAAGCTGCCAGAATGACAAAGCATGGTTCCTAGCTCACCCATCTGATAGGAATTCCCTGGTGGGGGCTACTAGTACAGACCTGACATTCAGTGTTGAAAACTAGTGGAAAGGTTAGGTCTCCCAGTAATGGCCAAATAGCTTCCATTAAACTAACTCTCCTGTTGACAACTGTTATAGACTCTCTTCATATAGAGACTATGTAATATATTCTGATAGATAGATGATGGATGATAGATAGATAGATAGATAGATAGATAGATAGATAGATAGACAGATAATTTTCCAAAGTGGGCAAGAACTGGAGGGGTTCAACCCCTGAGTAAAGAAAACTACACAGGGTGAAATCCACATATATAAGGCTCTTCTCCTGAAGGCACTTCTCCTGTCCTCATGAGGCTTATAGGAAAGTCACAATCTTCTTGACCTAAGGAATTAGAAGGCAAAGCTTGGGATTCTGAGGTGGCTGGAAACTGAGACAAAATATCCCTGAAGAGAAAGGAGCCAAGCAATCCTGAAAAATTACCCTATTAGATTTCACAACTTTCTATAAAACCGCAACATTTAAGAAAGTAAAATCAGCAGATGCAGAGAAAGAAATGGAACTGAATAGAGTCCAGAAATAGACCCAAAGATATATGGCTAATTGATTTTTTTTTTTTTAACCAAGGAGCAAATTAATGTAATGGGGAGAAGATTTTTTTTTTTTTCAATAAGTGGTGCTGGGAGAACTAGATAAACTTATGGGAAAAAATGAACCTTGATCTCTACATCATATTATACACAAAAGCAAATTTGAGATGAATTATAGATCTAAAGATAAATTCTGGGACACCTGGGTGGTTCAGTTTGTTAAACGTCTGACTTCTGCTCAGGTCATGATCCCAGGGTGCTGGGATCGAATCCTTCATTGGGCTCCCTGCTCAGTGGAGAGCCTGCTTCTCCCTCTGTCTGCTGCTCACCCTGCTTGTGCCCTCTCTCTCTCTCTCTGACAAATAAATAAATAAAATATTAAAAAAAATAAAAAACCCATCAATTCTAAAACTATAAAACTTCTAAATGAAAACATAAGAATATCTTTGTGACCTAGGAATAGGCAAAGACAGATTATTTGTCAGGATAGACTCACGGATATTTATTTTACTCAATGACTTGTAATTTATTAAACCAACATTGAGTTTGATGCTCAGTTATTAGATTTGGCCAGAGGGAGCTCCTCGAACTGGATCCTATGTCTATTTTGATATTTCCCTATTATTCTTTGGGCACATCTATTCTAAGACAGAAAGATGTTCCAGACTTATTTGTCCTTTCCTTCTCCAAGCTCTAGACTCAGTTTTTTCTCCAAGGAGCTCTGGTTCCTTTTAGTGGGTCATGGTATAGATCTAAGCCTTTACTCCGCCGAGATAAACAGATGCCATATTTGATTCATGATTCGAGGGACATCAATACTCATTGAAGGATACTCACTGAAGGATGTTTGCCATTCTCCCACAGTAGCCTCTCCAAGTTCATTCAGAATAGGAACCTTTCCCTTGAAGGAATTTAGTTTCACTAGAGAGACAAAACAAGCATATCTAAAACAAGAAAGAACTGTAAAAGAAATACATTTGCATGCTCAATGTACAGCCTCTAATTGCCATGGGATTTGAGGAGAGAGAGGCATTGCAGAGTTTGCAGTGGTCAAGGAATAACAACTTTAAGAATGAAGGGCATGGTGTGATCACAGGCTGAAGGAAATGTGGTGCCCTGTGGAGAAAGTGAGGAGAAATTAAATTGAGGGATGATTGATGCAGAAGGTTGGACAGGGTGATGAGAATAATTTTATTTTAATGCTAAGCTGTAAGAATGTCCTGTTAGACAGCCAGCTTACCCTACCCTATCAGACTGCCCTCTTCCCAGATAGAAGGCTGACCATAGAGAAGAGTGGTCAGCTGCCCATCCATTTTCAGCAAAATACATTGTGCAGATAAAACTCTGAAGCACACTAAAAAGAAAATAGAGAAAATCCCTACTTGTTATCCTTCCAAAGACAACTCCTTGGCTTCCAGTATAGGAACTGAATACCCAGAACTGGGCTTTTATTTTCTTGAGGTCAGTAACAGATCCCCCAAATCTCATTTTACAGTCTTCAAACATGCTCTACACTCAAGTTAGAAATAATTTGACAATCACTTCTCCTTCAGATCTAGGTCTGGTGATTTTCCCTCAATTGTTTTTGGCTTTAGGGTTTTCTAGCATCCCCAAGGAGAAGGGCCACACATACCACAAAATCTTTCAAAGACTTAGAGTTGAAACCAGGAGACTCAGGCTTACAGATGAACTACAGTTGGAGAAGGGGCAGGGCAAATAGGAAGGCCCTCTTACAGCACCAGTTTTAGGAAATGCCAAAGGACAGACTTTCCAGATTCTAGTGATAGTGATGTCACTATTGACATGCAAAGCAAGAGTTAATCTGGAATAAGACCCCACAAGAATGAACACTTAGTGACTATTGCATGAACTAGGCATCATGCTAAATGCTTTGCAGGTAGCTTTTCATTGAATCCTCATAGTAACTCTGTAATGTAGGTATTGCTGTGAGTTTTACAAATACTGAAACCAAGACTCATGAGATTATTGTAGGTTGGGTTCCCCTAGATAGCGATTCTGTGGTCTGTGTACAGAAGATATATAGAGGAGTGCTGAAAAGCGCCTGTAAAGGAATGAGAGGAGCACAGCTGGGCAGAGGAAAATATCGAGTTGGCATGATGTGACTGAAGTCTCAGCAAATCCCCCAAGGAGCTCTGGCACTGGGATGGCTTTCCAAAGCTGTGTCATTTCAAGGTGAGGGGCTGGTCCTTTGAAATCCCCCATGGCCCAGTCACTGGATAGCAGCTACCCCAAGATGAGGCTGCTCCTTTGGCTGGCAGCAATTCTGGATGTGTCATCAGCACACATGCTCGGAAGGGAAGGGAAGGAGTGCTTCAGTGTTGAAAGGGAGATCTAAATGGCATAGCCTCTCCTTGGGGCAGAACTCCAAAATTCTGATTGGTCTTGTTTCCTTATGAAACTGAAAAGGAAAAGGCTAGGGGGTCTAGCTCAGGTCTTTGCCACGGTAGCTGTCCAGGAGTTGCAACCAAAACTTATCTTCTCCCTCCTCTACCATCCATTCTAAGTCCCCCTCATCCTTGGTTAACACCTCTGCTATTTTATGTGGCTTACCTGGCAGAGAGACCCAGACTCTCATCCCTGAGGGTTCTGAGCCCCTGGTCATACGTTTCTTAGGTTGTAGCTGCTTTATCGCTCCATTTTCCATCTAAATTGGGTAAGGGAGTACCAAGAGATGTCCAGTGGGTTACCTGGATGCCAACCACATTCTTCCCTGCCCCACTGTATAAAAGCAGTCCTGCCTCTCAATACGATCAGGGTTATTAATCTTGCCAATTTAGTGGCGTTTTTCCATGCCTCCTGGTCTCCTGGCACAAAGGACTCAACGAAACTGGATAGTAGCCATAGCTTAAAGTTAAATGGGACTCTAATCATGTCTTCTGGTTAGAGGCCTTCTGCTTTGGGGACCCAGAACTTCTAGATACCCAGAGCCTAATGATGGAGGGAAGCGCACATTCCCAGGTAGGTCACTGAGAATGATGACAAGAGAGGCTCCTACCACTCCCATCCCACACTTCTTGGACCTATGTTTTAGTCCTGGAGTCACTTGCAGCAAATGAAGGTGAAGGGCTCCACAGAGAACATGGAGTTTGGAGTAGTCATTTGAGTTTCCCTGTCAGGGAAAGGCGGGGACGCCATCCTTCCTTTCTAGTCAGAAACATGGCTGGTTTTGTTAGCTAATTGTTACTGTTTTTATTAGTCACATCGCTTGATGGTTCTCTTCTGCTTTTTTCTTCTTTTTTGTATGGTGTAGGTTACACAAGGTCATAGTCTCCTTCAAGTACAGCCTTGATGGTGCTGGTTGTAGGGGTAGGGTAATGAGAGAGCAGGATCCTTGGTGTGGTTTGGATCTGGGGTGTGAATTCAAAGAAACTTTAACCATTTTACTTGTACTTCAGTTTCCAGAGTTTGAAAAATCTCACAGAAATCAATCAGATGGTATTTGGTGATGTTGAAAGGTCTGATTCTAACACAAATATTTTCAGAAGGAACATGGGAAATGTCAAAAATTGTCAGCTCAGTGTATATCTTTTGGTGATAATGCTTTCCAGCAGTAAATTTCCACTGCTTCTCTTGCTTATTGTCAGTCGAACAAAGCACTTGCATGCTTTGCTGGTTTCTAACTAATGAGTTGGTTTTGCTCTTTTTAAAACAGTAATATATAATATAGAGTATCTATCGAGTCAATAAGCCTTTAATCAGAACTGTCTTAATGACAAACAGCACAGCATCACATGAAATAAGGTTAAAGTTTCTTAAATTGAATCATATTTTTGGTTTTGAATTTTTCCATAGGCATACAAGAATGATAAAAAGGATCATGGGGGCGCCTGGGTGGCTCAGTTGGTTAAGCCACTGCCTTCAGCTCAGGTCATGATCCTGGAGTCCCAGGATCGAGTCCCGCATCGGGCTCCCTGCTCAGCGGGGAGCCTGCTTCACCCTCTGACCCTCCCCCCTCTCATGCTCTCTCTCTATCTCATTCTCTCTCTCAAATAAATAAATAAAATCTTAAAAAAAAAAAAGGATCATGTCATATTTGTTGTGCCTGAGGAAGTACAAAGATATTTGTTCCACACTTCCTTCCCTTTAGAATTTTAAAGTGAAATGGCCCAAAACTTTAAAAAAAAACCAACAAACTACACTTAAATGTACAATTTTCAATACTGGAAATGGCAGTTTCCAAATGCAACTCTTTTTAACACTCTAGCCATTAAATTAATTCTTGACTATTTTTATGGCTTGAAGATAATTTTAATATTTTTATAACAAGCACACTGGGTGTCTTAAGAGTTTTATTTACAACATGTATAGTATTCTATTTTCTCAAGTATGTGATATTTATTAAGCAAAGTAACCTGTTTTCTCCAGTCTGTCTTCATTTTATGGGAGGATTTAATTTTATGTAGGGCTTTAAAAGCTTGTCGGATCTAATGGTATTATACTGTCACAAGCCACCCAGAGATTTCATATTTTCATGTTGCTTAGCTTAAGCCTCACTATCAAAACGCTATGTTGTCACCTTCTGCCCATCATGGGCACTCCAGTTGGTCCCTTCCAGAGAGATGTTCTTCTAATAGTCTATACATGTCTAAACCAGCTCAATGACACATTTCCTCGACATTGGGAAATTTGGAAAAGTCTTAACAGTGCATTAGTTAAATTAAATAGAGTTCTCATGACTCCTCTCCCCTCTGTTCCTCCTCTAGTTCACAAAGTTTCTTCAAATCTCACAATGACCAACTGACCAGTCTCCTCTCCCATCCTTGAGTCCTTGTACTTGCTACCGTAAGAACTAGCTTTCCCCAGCACATTTCTAACTAGAAATCTTTAAGCTGCTGAGAAAAATACTTTAATACTGTTGTATTTTTAAATATATTTTGGTATTGTTTGTATGATATTTCCTGGTAGGAGGCTAACTGAGGCACCAGAAATAAGCAGAGGATGCTGCCTGAGCATTTCTTAGCTCAGCATATTCTAGTTTTTTCTGTTCTTCTAATGAGGTAGAATCCCAGATTTTCAAGGGCATGTTCCACAGTTTTTAAGCTTTCCAAAGAGAATTTATGCCGATCTTTGATAAGTAGTTAGGAAAAATCCACAATAGGAGACCCCATGAGAAACTAGATCCAAGTGCTCTCCCAGAACAGAGTAACACGTAAAGAAGTGGAACTTTTTTGAAGAATGGAACCAGTTTTAGAATCTGTGTGGTGAACATGCCTCAAATAAGTAAATAAAGCTAATAAAAAGAAATGATTTAAGGGCCAAAGGTCAACTTCGCTGGACTAAGATCAAAGATATCTCTAGTAGTGATGAAGGAGAAATCTGTAAATTTAGTGTAGGGTAATCTGATGACAAAGAACCTGCCTGTCCCTGGAGCCAGAGTAGAAGTGCCTCATCCAGAGGAACAGGGACAAGAAGGACCGAGTGGGCCAAGATCATCTCAGAGCTGAGGTATATAGCTTGATACAGTCTTACGGTAAAGTCTGAAGGAGTTTGAGCTGAATCCTACCAGAGAGAGATCTCCAGAAATGTGACCATATTTGGAAGTAGAGTTTTTGTAGATGTAATTAATTAAGATGAGATCATGCTAGATCAGAGTAAACCCAATGACAGGTGTCCTTATAGAAATCCATGTGAACACACAGAGACATAATAGACACACAGGGAAGAGGGTCATGTTGCAAGGGGGACAGAGGCTGGAGTGATGCATCAAAAAGCCAAACAATCTAATGACTGCCAGAAATCACCAGAAGCTAGGAGGAAGCAAGGAAGGACTTTGCCCTAGAGCTTTCAAGAGAGTATGGCCTTGCTGACAACTTGGTTTTGGACTTATGGCCTTTTAAGTTGTGAAAGAATAAGTCTCTGTATTTGGGTTTTTAAAAAAAATTGTGGTAAAAAAAGCCACATATAACATTAGATTTACCCTCTTAACACATTTTTAAGTGTATAGTACATTATGAACTGTAAGCACAATGTTGTACAGCAGATTTCTAGAACTTCTTCATCTTGTATGACTGAAATGCTGTCCCTATTGAATAGCAACATCCCACTTTCCCCTCCTTCCAGCTTCTGGCAACTACCTTTCCACTTTCTTTTTCTAGGAGTTTGAATGCTTTAGATATATTAGTGGAATCATGAAGTATTTGTCTTTGTGTGACTGGCTTCTTTTACTTAACATAATGTCCTCAAGTTTCATTCGTGTTGTAGCATAGGACAGGATTTCCTTTTTTTTTTTTTTAAATAGCTGAATAATAGTCCACTGAATGTATATACCACATTTTCTTTATTCATTCATTCATCAGTAGACTTTTAGGTTATTTCCATCTCTTGCCTCTTGTGAATAGTGATGCAATGAACATAGAAGCGCAAATATCTCTTCAAGATCCAGATATCAATTCTTTGGGATATATGCCCATGACTGGGATTGCTGGATCATACGTTAGTTCTACTTTTACTTTTTTTGAGGAACTGTTTTCCCTAGTGACAATACTATTTTACATTCCCACGAACAGTGTATAAGGGGTCCTATTTTTCCACATCTTCCCCAATACTTATCTCTTGTCTTTTTTTTTTTTTTTAAGTAGGCTTGAGATCAAGACCTGAGCTGAGATCAAGAGTTGGACACTTAACTGACTGAGCCACCAGGTGCCCCTCTTGTCTTTTTTATAATAGTTGTTTGAACAGGTGTGAGAAGATACCTCATTGTGGTTTTGATTTAAATTTTCCTAATGACTAGTGACAGAGAGCATTTTTTCATTAGCCAATTGTATGTCTTCTTTGAAGAAATGTATATTCAAGTTTTTTGTCCACTTTTCCTACTGAGTTGTAGGAATTCCTTATATATTTTGGATATTAACCCCTTACCAGATGTATGGTTTGCAAATATTTTCTCCCATTCTGTAAGTTGCCTATCTTTGTTATTTTAAGCCCTGCAGTTTGTGGTAATTTGTAATAGCAGCCCTAGGAAACTAATCAATATGGAATATAATCTCAATTATGAAAAATGGTTCTCTGTAGAAAAAAAATGCACGAAGAAAACAGATCAAATTGTTAATAGGACTTATCCCTGGGTGTGGAAATAAAGGCGATTTGTGTTTTCTCCTTTGTAATCATTTGTATCTTTCAGGTTATCCCAAATGAGAATTCATTACTTTCTTTGAGAAAATAATAATCTGTTTTAAAATTAAAACTTCATAAAAGTATTCAAAGGTATTTTGTAAGTCTGTCATTTAGTGAATAATTATTAAATATCCATTATGTTCCTGGTACAGTTCTAAACGCTGGAGATAAGACAGAGTTCCTTTACCCTCAATTTATTTACATTCATATACAAGGAAATAGACAATACACAGTTAAGGGAATAAATCAATAAAATAATTTCCTGGACATGTAGGAAGTAAAAGATAAAGTGGGAGAATGTAATAGAAAGGGTCTGGGGTGGTCAAAGTAGCCCGCTGTGAGTCAGTATTTTGGATCTCAGTAGTGAGAGGGAGCGAACAATGTGAAGTTCTGGAGGAGTGTTTGAAGCAGAAGAACAGTAAGTGGAAAGGCCCCGAGATGGGCAGAAGCTGGTATGTTTGAGGGACAGAAAGAGGCCAGTGTAGCTGGAGTGCTGTGGTTAACAGGGAGAGGGGAAGGAGATGAGTTAGGGCAGGTGGTGTGGTGATGTAGGCTGTGGCAGAGGTCTCTGCGGTCAAGGCCAGGGCCCACAGTCCTGGGGAGAAGTCTGGGTATAGCATAGCAGCAATGGGAAGTCCATTAGAGGGTTTTATCAAGGGATTGTCGTGTATTGCTATTTACATAGAAATCTCACTCTGGCCATTGCGTGGAGGATGCGCTTCGTGTATGTGTAAGGGTGTTCAAAAATAAAGGTCAGTCTCAACAGTTTAAACAGAAAAGGAATGTACTACAGAGCCCCAGGGAGCTCACAGATGCTCTGGGAGGGCCAGAGAATTAGACAAGAGGCTGCACAACCGGCCATCCCAGTAGGGACCCTCCTGGGCCTCAGAGGACACAGGTCCCACAGCCTGTACCTGGGTGCTGACCCTAGGATTTATGAAAACATATCTAACTCTGTGCTTTAAATTAATAAAAACACAGATTCAAATCTGAGGCAAACCACTGATATAGTTGAGATTTCTTCTGCTAGCTAAGAAACCTAGAGGAGGCTCACTGTTATTTCTTCTTCTTCTCTGAAAAGGATTGCTTCTTTTCTCCTAAACCACTGTAGATGTCTGCGTTTACCATCAACTTTATTTTTGAGATATATGTTTTTTTTTCAGACTGCCCCCCTTTTACCTGAGTGGCATTTAGTGGTGGGGAAAGGGATATATTTTTTCTTCTGGATTTATTCTCTTCAATAGAAATATTTATACAAAACATAAACGTTCATTTTAAGAAACCTCTAAAAGTAATCTGACATAATCTATGAATGGTCAGATTTGTCAGTCCGGCATTTCAAGATGCATAAAGTGCTGTATTTCTAAAAATGCGTAACTGAGATACTAACTAATACAACTGTACATTCCTGAAACAAGGGTAGGAAGGTAGAGCATTTGTATATCCTATACAGAAGTGTCCTGACCAGTTTCTCTCTCTCTCTCACACACATACACACACACATACACACACATGTGCACACACACACATGGACATATACATGGATATATACAAAGATATATGTGTACGTACATATCCCCTAGAATTCCCTGCTTGGTGTGGTGGAAAGACTGTAAGACTTGGAGGCTGGTTCCAATGCTCCCTTTACCACCTACACCTCTACAATGGCCTTGAATATGTCATTTCACCTCTTAAACCTCTGCTTGGTTAACTGTTGTTCTTACTCGATAGATTGTTGGAAGATGAAATAGATCATGAACTTAAAAGTGCTTTTTAGCTGTAATTTCTTTCTCTAGCAAACTCTGGGTGCTTGGTAGTGCTATTCTTGGTTTCTACCTACAAGGGGAGGAGTCATACCAGAGCCAGATAACTGTAGAGCTATTGGTCTTCTGCATATAATCACCTTTCCTGTGGGCCCTAGAACTTACTTTTGGAGACATCTTAGTGTGCACTGAGCTCTTCCATAATTTCAAGGCACCCTTGTTACATGTGTTCCATGGGCTCTGTGTATAATGAAACGGGTTTTTCTTGTCTGGGATTATAACAGGTAACAGACTCTCCACTCCCTTTTCCCCCATTTTCCACACTGATGGGCTGATGAGATAGGACTCTTTTGCAAGGCTCAATTATTAAGCAGTCTATCAGACCAGGAAGAAGCCTTTACTTTTGAATCACAACAGAGGGAGAAGGGTGCTCAGGAACAGCTGCTGCGAGCCTGGAAAGAACAAAGTTAGAAGCCATAGTTATTTTTTGCTGTTTGCTCTGAAGTTACCCAGATTAGCTGGGTGGGTGAATATTTAATGTCACCACATCATATATGTAATTTGTATTGTCTGCTTTTAATCTTTATACAGTTTTATAATCTTAATAACATTTTAATTAAAAATAAATGAACTGAATACTCCAACAGAAAATTTTAAATGCAGACTATCACGCTGGAAACCCAAGCTCAGCTAGAGAGACAAACAAAACTAAAATATTCTAAAAATATATGGCTGAGATATCTGTCCCCTCCTGCTCAGAGATCATAGCGTCTCAGTGACTAAGATCTCCTAAAAATATTACAGGCAGGTTCCAACTCACAAACAGTGTGACATCCAGACCTACCCCTGTAATTCAATTTTAGGGAATGTTCTTTAATGCTCAGACAAAGATACTCCCATCTCTCTTTGGCCATTACTCTCGCAGGATTTACTGGCTTGCAGCCCTCTCTTTCTGTCCTAACCAACCCTTTGAGGGAGCTGACTCAGATGCATACGTTCCCCTGAGATCTAGTAAGTGCCCAAATCCCATGCCCTTATTTGACCAAATTCATAGTATATAAATGAGTCTATATAAATGAGCAGTGCCCTGAACCTCCTAGAGAAGTTTACATTTTTAAAATGCTGTTGCTTTCAAATGTATGCCTAGTGGAATTTCAAACAGAATTAGAGAGCAAGTATACAATCAAAACAGTGTGGGTAGGGATGCCTGGGTGGCTCAGTCGGTTAAGCGTCTGCCTTCAGCTCAGGTCATGATCGCAGGGGCCTGGGATCGAGTCCCGCCATCGGGCTCCCTGCTCAGCAGGGAGTCTGCTTCTCCCTCTGCTGCTCCCCATGCTTGTGCTCTCTGTTTCTCTATCTGACAAATAAATAAATAAAATATTAAAAAAAAAAAAAGAAACAGTGTGGGTAAACAGGCTTTTGGATTCATTATAGATTTTCTGGGGGCAGTTCTGGTTTCAAATAAGTCATACTATTGTTCACAGAATGTTTTAATAATGTTTTAATTTGTTTGAAATATAGGACCATTTAGCTGCAATATATATGCCATAATCTTTAATGACTGTATTTTAAAATTACACATACAATTAAAATTACAGTTTTAATTGTATGTACTTTGGGACCACAGTTTTGGAGAAAACACATAATTTTGGAATCTCATTGACAATGGGGTTTGGATTTTATTAACAGTCTACTTTCCATTATATCTCTGGATTCTGGTTCTACTGAAATTGCTAAGCACTGAGAAAAAAAATGACCATCCAATTAAGGTTTGAAACAAAGCTAAATTTCTTGCTTGCCTCGTAAGGGATCTCTCTCCACTAGTCAGCTACAAGGTCAATGAGTGTCCCCAAGAAGAAGGAGGAACCACACCAAATACATTCTGCAAGATTCTGAGTTCAGAGCTCTAATTGCCTTCCATGGCAGAGACAGCACTTCTTTCTAAGTCCCTTTCAGGTTTCACATGGCTGCTGGGAGATGAATTTCCAGCCAGTTGAGGAGGAGTTGTGTTAGATTCCAGTGGGTCTAGGATCACTTGTCTGGCATGTTTGTGTGCTCATGTTTGAAGCTTAGCAGAGGATTATGTTGAAATGGGGCATCTGGGGGGTTCAGTCGGTTGAGCTTCTGCTTTCAGCTCAGGTCATGGACCCAGGATTCTGGGAGCGAGCCCTGCTTCTTCTTCAGGCTCCCTGCTCAGTGGGGAGCCTGCTTCTCCTTCTCCCTCTGCCCTTCCCCTTGCTCCTGCTCTCTTGCTCTCTCTCTCAGATTAATAAATAAATAAAATCTTAAAAAAAAAAAAAGGCTATGTTGAAATAAGTCATTATGATAGAGAACATTAGGAAAACTAGAGCTTTATTTAGGCTTTGAATTAAACAGTATTAGAGTGGTGTACTCATTTATTTACTTATTCATTCTTTTTATATAAGAATTTGTAGAGTCCCTACTATGTGCTTTTCATTGCTGGATGCCAGGGATAATATATACAATGAAATAGAACCTAAATGTCACATGAGATCAAATTTCCCATTCTAAAACCTCTGAAAAATCTAATGTCTTCTACAGGGTTTGCATTTGCTGATAACCCGGAACTGAAACTTGTAGCTTAATGTCTATATCAGTATGACCTTACTATTCAACTCTCTGCATTAACCTGACTTTATTTTTCAAGGAAATTCTTACCAAGTAGGATGTCTGTTTCATGAACTTTCTGAAACCCTTTATTTTAATAGTAGACTACCAAAGTGGCCTTCATCAGGGTAAATAGCCTCCTTCTGAGAACAATAGATCATTCACCTGGGTTTATCAAAGGGCTGTTCACTCCTTATGGCTCCCTTTGAGACCCTCTCTTCACTGTGTCTGCCAATCCTAAAATATTATATCACGAAATCTACCCAATTCTGCTCTCACATTGAAGGACTCACCTTAAACCAGACTCTTATAAATATCTTCTTTTGTACTCTCTCTTTCAAGATGCTGCTAACACTCGGTCAAAGTAATGATCTCCTTTATTACAATGAGCAATAAACGTGGCTTTGCTTGATCTATAAATTTTTTGGTGGTATTTTCGGGGAGTCAGCAATCTACAGAGCTTATATCACCATCTATTTTCTTCTCTTGTTTCTGCTCTTCGCTGACCAAGACACAAAACTGTGTCCCTTCCTTGTTTTCCAAAATCCCCCAACACACAACTACAATCAAAACAAAATCCATTCTGACAAAGAGTGTCGACCATAACTTTAAAAAGTTGGTGACATAAAGGGAGCATATTTATTAGCAATGACAACTTAAAACTGAATATTAGACATTCTTGTTCTTCAGCCTTCCACCCACTAGACAATGCTACTCAAAGTGTGGTCTGTTATCAGTACACCATGAGGTAAGTAGAGAAATTGAGAGTAATAATTTACAAACAATTGGTCAGTGATGATTGAACACTATAACCCCTCTTAAAACAAACAAATAAACAAACAATAAAAAGCTGCTCTTTCACCATAGATATGTTGAGGACCATTCTCCACACCCTCAGGTTTTCAGTTTAGTAGGAATTATCCCCATCCTTAAGCTACCCCCAAAACTTAATTCTTCTTACTGCATTATGTCGAGCAACCTACTTTCCATTCCTCTGCTTTGAGTACACTTTGAATATGTGGAGATATA
The DNA here is from genome assembly GCF_011800145.1 of Mirounga leonina. Lineage (NCBI taxonomy): Eukaryota > Metazoa > Chordata > Mammalia > Carnivora > Phocidae > Mirounga > Mirounga leonina. The sequence goes on along the minus strand of NW_023270314.1, from coordinate 20,480,981 downwards.
CTTAAGGCATTTTGCTAAACAATGAGATGTGTACTCTAGTTCCTACTGTGTAGCAACACAAAAGAGCTGGAAGAGGTCTTGCAATTTCAGTCTTATCTTTTCTCTCTCTTATAAAAATCAGAAGTCCTTTTTGTCTAATAGAACTATAGCATTTTTCTTAATGGGTAGAGGTTGGTACTGTCAACTTTATCTTTAAATAATATCTTTGTCCCATTCCTTCATGATGAATTTAACATTGTCCTGAACCATAAGGAACCCATCATTTTGTGAAGAAATAGCCAGGTAAAGGTATCATTGCAACACTGTAAGGTAAGTGCAGAGAGTGCTGAGGGTGGAGGACTAAGTGTGTCTGGGGATTCAGGGGATCCACTGTTTTGTATCACTGAATAAATGTTGAGTAAATGATATAGAGTGGATGAAAGTTATAGTGCAGATATGTCATGGATCTATGGTAGGATTCACGCTATTTCCCTTTTTCAGATAATCATAGTTTACCCTTCAGTAGTATCAATACGCAATAGAGATAGTATTGAGAATGGAGTGATGGCAGGAGGTCTGTGGTTATGGAAACTAAATAGCACTTAATTGAATCTCTAACAGATGGAGAATAATTAAATCATTTGTTATCTTTTCACAATGCGTTAACTCATAGGTTAGCCTCAAATGATCAAATGGTTTTATCCAGCCTCCTGGTAAAGATTTAATATTTTCATCTGATTCAACTCTGCTATTTCCTGGCTCAATTTAATGATTAACATGGCATAAAAGTAACAATTTCTTGATTATTAAAATCCTATTTGCTGCAGATTACAAATAGAATCTATTCTGAAGCCATTACTAAATAAATAGTCTGTAATAATGAAGTTACATCAAGCAATCGAAAACTGTAATGATAAGTTTATTAGAGAATTTTAATTCAAAACATTATTACAGAATTAAGCAAATGCAACCACTAATGTTTTTCTTGTTAAAACAATTTCTAGATGTTGAATAATACATCAAATAACTCACTTTGCTCATAACAATCTGTGGCATTTCTTTCTAAATCCCATGAGCAAAGAGGGTATTTGTGAATAGAACAGTCAGGAGATCCAACCATGGTGGTCCTGAAATGGTTTAGACAGCTCAGTTGAAACTATCAACATCTTCCCAATGTCTAACTGCAAGGCTGACCCTTACCTTGTGTCTCTGACCAGTAGCAATCATTTATGAGAGTAAATGCAAAATATTTAACCATGAATCAGCATCTTCAAACTGTTCCCATGGAACTGGCCCCTCACATGGAGGAGACATATGGGGATGATAATATCCAGTGGTGTCAATAGTCACTATTTCACATTAAAGTATGTCTTTGTTTCTAAAATTATCCATTTCACTGTGTAAAGATTATGAACACAGAGAGGGAGAAACGAAAGAAAGAAAGAAAGAAAGAAAGAAAGAAAGAAAGAAAGAAAGAAAGAAAGAAAG